>NC_056748.1:402441722-402626722 GCF_019279795.1 Protopterus annectens | reverse complement strand
GGTGATTTATTATATTGGAATCAGTTTCTTTCTATCAATAAAATAAATTCTACAGACTACCTGATTGCTAGGTATAGCTTACAGAATTGCAATTGGCTAGCCATCGAAGCCTGTAAGGAATTCATATATGCCAATCTCATAACATCACTAGAGGCATACAGTAAGAACACACCAAAAATCTTAGATTTCATCTCAACCATAAACAATGGTACACCTCTTACATATGTATAATTTATAAAATCCTCAGAAATAATTTTGCCAAGATGATTATCTCTTTTTGGAATTATTCTACTAAAGAAAACAGACAAGAATTTTTGGTAGTTCCTTATTATAGCGGCCCCTGCTTAACTGCCTTGGGTGATGCAGTTCAGGGACTGCATATGTTTCTGGTATGTCACATTTACAAATTAATTGATGTCTGATAAACTGGTTAACGTTAAACTTCTGTTTAAAATTCTGGTAAGTCTCCTTTGTTTTAGTTTTCAAAAGTTAAAGCCTTTCCTTGGTGAGACTCACCTGTGGTATTTGGAAGTTTGAATGCTAACGATCCAGCTGTGAGTTTTACTGCTCATATATCTTAATCTTGTTTGTGAAGTCTGAACAAAGACATCATAATGGGAGTTAGAGGGACATTTTCATATTTTAATTGTAGTTAAAAGTTGATATTTTGTAACAAAATCCCTAAATATGTAGCTCTGTGTAAAACTTAGTAATTGTAGCCATTCCTAAGCAGAGTAACCAAGGGACAGGGCAACAATGCTGCTCATGGCTAGGTGCATATGTCACTAGTCATACCTGAATTAAATATTGACTGAGCAATATGGACCACAGAATTTTCACAACCCAAATGTATGGCTATGTATATCGATGGTTGCTCCCTCCCAAAATAAAGGCATGCATTAGTTTATTGATGTTCTTTCTACTTCTCTTTTAAGGTCACTAATGCTGCTATAATAAGAAAGTACCAAATGTTCAACAAAGGATAAAAAACTTCATCTAGAGTCAATAAAAGGGTCCACATATTCCCTGAATTGGCAAATGTATACAAGGAAATTCTTGTACAGATGTTTTCTAACACCTCACAAAATAACTGTAATATATAAGAATGATGAAGTAAAATGTTGGCGATATGGAGTACTTGATGCTGACTGGATGCACATGGTTGTAAGTTGTAAAGTAATCTCTCCATTTTGGGTAGATTTTAGATATCTTTGTAAAGCTTTACGGAATAACAACTGTATAAGATATGATTCTCATATTCGTTTCAGTGTTCCTGCTCCAGAAGTCATTCCTAAAAGCCAAATGTTTGTACTGTAGTCAATTCTTTCCATAGCTAGGAAAATTGTCTCAAAAAATCGGAAATCACAGTCTACTCCTGTTTTTAAAACTTCATTTGTTCACCTAGCCAAGTATACTTGCAATAATGTGACTGCTACTATAAAAGTGAAACAAATAACACAACCCATCATTTAATTGCTTGGACGAAATTGTTTAACCTTTTAGAAAAATACTAAGTGTATTTCCTATACATGCTAATGTTTGTTATGGACACTGTATATTGTTTATTTGTTCTGTATCTGTTATTATACTGTTAAATTATTGTTATATAAAACAAATAAAACATTTTTGAGTAAAAAAAATAAAAAAAGGAATTATAAGTGCAAGAGTGCACTGCATTGAGTAAGTGTAGTCGGCTCCATGCGTTTCTTGGTGCTTTCTATGATAAGACGGTAGTAGTCTGTTCTGTTCAAGTTGAATGTGTGTGTGTGCATGCGTGTGGGTGTCTGTGTGTCTGTATGTGTGCACGGTTGCTACTGCACTGCCATGAGATGTTTCTATTTGCATAAATGTACAGGTGATGGCTTATACTTTTTGCAGCAAACAACATGATAGCAGGTACACAAACCAGCAGCAGGTTGCAGTTGCTGTGAGGCAGGAGATGCAGCAGATAATAGAGAAGTTTATCCTCTCCTTGCAGACTTAAGGAATCCGTGGCAGCAGATATAAAAGGCTGACCACCTGGCTATCCAGGAGCATAAAGAAGTGGGTAATATTATGACATTAAGAAGAGTGTGTGTAAACTGAATTCAGGGGTACATGGGCAACTATGTGCTCTAATGAGATGGCACCTATTGTCCCACTTCAGTACAAATCTATGCTCTTAAAATGATTCTGAACTTATTTTGTTTCATATTTTATTTTGAACGCGTTAACCTGTGGTACAGTATTTATCTCACTGGACCTATTTCAGTCTCATCTCAGGGTGAAGAAATATATACAAGACAATATATACAGAGTGTCGAACAAAACACAATATTTACATAGAGTGAATATTAGACTTGGCATGTTGAGAGAGTCACAGTGAAATAAAGTCAGAGCAAGGAATGTAGAGGGAAGTTGTGAAGGATAAGAAGGGGTTATGTTATATGACTAGAGCGAGAACAGTTGCATTTTCCTTGAGTCTTGAAATGTGCTTTTAGTCGTGACTAGAAAATGGGGTAAGATGAATGAGCAAGGAAGTAATTCCCAGAGTTTGGGACCAAGGAGCGAGAAGGCATGGCTTGTGCACTGAAGCTTAGCTAGGGGGTTAGGAGGGCAGGACCTGCATGTTTAAAGTTTGCATGCTGGTACATTCCATAATAGTTTGGATGGTAGTGGGGGGAAGGTCTCATTCTTGAGCAGTTTAAATAGCTGAGCAGTAACAGGTAGCCCGTTAGCTTTTTCAATAATTTTGCAGTGGTGATGATTTTTTAGGAATGAGTAATCAACCTGCATATGGTATTTGAGTCGACTCTAATGATGCCTTAGCATACTGGGTGAAAGCGCTAAGTCTATTTTAATTGTATTTAATTGTATTTAATAAAACTACAGTCGTTTCGAACATCATGCAGTGGTTTTACTTTCTGAGTTATTAGATAATTAACCAGCCAGTCTCCTTCACCATTATCTTCCTCACTGAATGGGGGTCTTTGCATATCTCTTCCACCTAAATTTCATGCTCTAGTATAGCTCCTTCTGCATGGTCAGACACCTCATCTATGTTCTTGCCTCCATCTTCTTCATATTCTACTCTCAGACCATTATAAAGGCACAAATGACATTTTACAGTTGACAGTCTGCAACACACTCACATTGCCCCCCCCAGTGAGCATTCATGATAGTATCTGGTGTGCGATTCCTCACTAGGTGGGTTCTCTTTCTTGGTCATCTTCATCCATCTATTAAATGAACTAGACTCCTTCCTCTCTGTTTGATCATCTGGACTTCTGTCTGTTTTCTAACTTCTTACTCCTCTCCAATTGCTGAGGTACCTCACCAGAGGATAATTTCACTCTATACACCCCCTCCCTCTGCTGTACCACTCATGCAACCAAATGGCTGCTCCTCCTTCAAGCTGCCATTTGTCATGCCCTTCTGCTCTTTCTTCTCCTTTGAGGTAATGGCTTATTCTAGATACATTCCATTGTCTAGCTCTACTTCACAGACATGCTTATCCTCTATCTCCTCACTTATCAGCCAACCAGCTTCTTAGTAGCTTAGTACAGAGTCCATTGTCCCAAGCAGTATATACCACTTCTGTCTCTATCCCATTGATTTCATATATATATGAATGGCCTCTGGAATTGTCACATGCCAGAATACTTCCAGGTGACATTTTCTGATGCTAGATAGAAAATTCTTGCAGCTGCCTTTTCATTCCATGCTAAACATAGCAAGTGCCAATTGTTTCCACCTTAAATATGTAGATGGCATAAAATCTTCCAATACCTTAACTTGCATGTCAGCTACTGTAAAGCCTTTTCACATAACTCACTGCCACAACAGTCATTATTTAGATCATTAGTTGTACAGTTTAAAAATGTATTGTATTGGTCTATCAGTTGCAGATTGTCTCCCTATAAAATCTTCCAATACCTTAACTTGCATGTCAGCTACTGTAAAGCCTTTTCACATAACTCACTGCCACAACAGTCATTATTTAGATCATTAGTTGTACAGTTTAAAAATGTATTGTATTGGTCTATCAGTTGCAGATTGTCTCCCTATTCTCTGCGTGTCCCACCTACCGGACAATCAAGTTAAGGGACCTCCACTGTAACCTCCTTGATCTAGCACCTTCCACCAACTGGTAACTCAAATATGCCTAATAAATTCATTCTGCTATTCAAATCCTCACATCCTGCCACTACTGTAGCTCAGTGTGTCTGTATGTACCTTTAAGAAGCTATCCAAGGGCTTGCACAAGTGTATAAATACAGAGTACGTGCAAGCTAGACTGCCATTTTGTAGTATGCTGTTGAGAAGTAAGCATGTATGTTATGTAAGGTCTGTTTGTTAACTAGTCCGCTTGTACTTTATGATGCTGCTGTCCATGCTGATGTGTTTCTATGTATTAAAGCATCTAAACAAAACCCCCCACCTGCTTGTCTAATGTGTTAGAGAAGGACAAGTGACATGGTGCCAGAAGTGACACTTTGCTAAACAGGTCAAAAATGAATTTCTGGTATTAAAACCTGATCAGCACTATTTCTTTTCGTATAATATGAAAAACCTGCTCAGCACTGTTTCTTTTCGTATAATATGAAATGAGGCATAAAAAACATTCTAAATGATATTTGCATAAATTGATATCAACGATATTGATAAAAATATTTGAATTAATATGGAAAATGTTTGAAATAAACTCCAAATTGCACAAAATGAATAAAACAGAGGGAAACAACTGCATTTTTGCAATGCACATATTTTCGTATATAACTGACGTGAGAAATAAGGCTGAAGTGTGCAGAGTTGGTGATTTAAAGGGTGAGCTGATAAAGGACAGACTTATGTGTGGTATAAAAGATGATGCTGTGAGAAAGATTTTGCTTTGTGACAGTGATTTAACTTTGAATAAGTCCATGGAGATTTTTCAGATATATGAACTCACAGGAAAGTACACAAATATGCTTACAAATGAAAACAGCTCTAGAAGGCATAGTGTCAAAGCTCATGTCGATAGTATGCAGCACGCAGTTAAAAGAAACAAGCCCAAACACATGGCACCAACTGTAGCCCCTGCAGGACTTACTGGTTAACCCCAGAACTTTTTAGCAACTTCCAGAGTTTGCAAAGTCTCAGTGAAGCACAAGAGTGAGTCAGCAAACTCTCATAATTGTGGTGGAAGTAATGAATCTAAAAGGGAAAATGTTTAGCTTTTAGCCAGCAGTGCCACAAATGCAATAAATAGAATCATTTCAAAAGGTTTTATAAATCAAAAGGCCCACATTCTTTTATTAAAAGGGAGCATTTTAAGAAATGTGTTCATCAATTAGAAAGCCATGACATAGGGTCACAGCCTACTCTTTATGTGGATGGTGTGTCAGTGCTTCATGAAACAGTCAACACAGTAGATTTAAGGGCAAAGAATGAAGAGCCATTTTTGCTTGGGCTGAAGGAGGGTCTCTCTGTTGATCAGTGGCAGTGACTAACATTGAGCAGCTTCCCTGCCCCCCGTAGAGGTGGTTACTGACTTGAAACTGTAGTTTTATTTTCCCTTTTGGGTCTATTCCTGCTTCTTTCCAGCCCCTGCTATCAAGCACGCTTTAACGTGCTTTAGCGATTAGCAGAGTTGCCACTAGAGCAGCATCGGGCAGCCCGGTTAAACCAGGTTAAACTCTTTCTGGCTCCAGAAAGTCTGTTCTTCAATTTTTCCCTTAGAACTGCTCTGTTAGGAACCTAAACAGTTTACACCTACACTAAAAAGTGCAGCACTTGTTCCAAATAGCTTTTCTTCTCAAAAGCTCAGCACTTGTCTTATAAGCATATCCCTTATCTTATAAGCATTCTCTTTGCAGGTCAAGCACTCCTATATTATACAAATCTCTCACTAGCAAAACCCCCAGGAGTGCCCACTTCCCTGCTAAGCCCACTACTTTTCTGTCTCATACCAACTCATAATTCTTTCTAGCATGTCGAAGGGTCAGATGCTGGCGTCCTCTCCTGCCCATTTGGTGAATCTGGGAATTCTGAGACAATGTTACAATTGCCTCATGTACACGGACAACCCTCTCCTCCTCCCACGTAACACTAACACTTGTGAGAGATGCAGCTATTTAGCCAGACTGGAGGCTGAGCTCTCTCAACTCAGGACTGGCAAGACCAGGCAGGAGGAGAAGGCAACTACACACACCGCAATACCAGTCTCACATAACTCAACCACACCACTGAATCAAACACATAAACACACTAAGACATACTCGGAGGCTCTGAGTAAAATTTACCTAAACAGCAGAGGCCTCCAAAGCAGACACCCAAGCAACTGCAAACTCAATACACCACACAAACAACACATAAACAACAAAATCAGTGTGCAAAGCAGTCACTGCCCTTAAGGCCAAATACAACACCAAACATACTTGTCATAGGTGACTCCATAGTCAGACACACTGACGTCCCGCTCACCAGACTGAGTAAGGAGAAGGTCACAGTAAGCTGCCTGTCGGGCTAGAATCCACCACATAACACAAGCACTCAGGTCTCTCAACAGCAGGTACAAGTACGACTCAATCATTGTCCACGCTGGTGTCAACGACCTGAGACGTACCTCCTTGGACTACATGAAAAGAGACATTGAGGAGCTCTCTGATTATGTAGCCCAGGCAGGTATGACCCTGACCTTGAGCAGTATCCTACCTTCACCTAGAATGATGCCACAATACAGTGATAAGATGATCAGCTTTAATAATTGGCTTAAATTCTGGTGTCATTCAAAGGGGATCCAATGTCTGTCTGCCTGGGATGACATGCTGGACAAGCCACGCTGCTTCGCAAGGGACGGCTTGCACCTGTCACCCTAGGCTTCCGGATATTGGCAAAGGCTCTGCCACCCCATAGTGCCTTTTTAGGCAAGGCTCAAATTCTAAACCTACCACCCTAGAACACAAAAAGTAAAAACTAAGGGTAATGCTGCTCAATGCCAGAAGTCTCAATCTCAAGATGCACGCACTCGAGGCCCTTCTCAGTATGGAGAACATCGATGTCTGTGCTGTGACAGAAACCTGGTTCAAGGCTCATGAGAGCACACCAGCACTAGCAGGTTTCACCTCATATCATGCGTTCCGGCCCCAAAATCCGGACAACACCAAGAAAGGAGGGGGGTGTCCATATTCATAAAGGACACCCACACCTCAAGGTTGGTGGCAACGCACGATGCATCGGAGACCATCCAGGTGCAATTAACCATAGGCAAGACTGCTCTGCAATTTGTAGCATGTTACAGGCCACCCTCTCAAACTCAGGAACCTCACATGGCCTTCCTGAAAACAATGGAGGGGATAAATGTATCTCCAAACACCATCATACTAGGTGACTTCAACTACCCAATATAGACTGGGAACACTACTCAAGCCCAAACACTCTAGCCCAAAGGTTCCTGGAGTTCATAAACTCAAATGCCATGGAACAACTAGTCACCATCCCCACAAGAGGAGAAAACATACTTGATCTCATCATCACGAACATGGGATCACAATGTTCAACACCGGAAGTATACCCCTCACTGGTGAGATCAGATCATAAACTAATCTTGCTGGAGGTCCTCATCCGCCCCCACCTGAAATAAAAAGACCACAGTGAAAACTTCTCAAAAGCCGACTTCACACTTCTAAAACTAGTGTGGTCTCCTTTAAGGCCCCTGAGCCAGTGGTAAACATTACTCAAACCGCTGAATCACTTACAAATACCTTCTACCAGCACCTACAGGACTGCATGGATCAGGCAATCCCAAACAAAACTAAGACTCTTTGTACCAAAGGCAAGCGTCCAGTCTGGTGGACCCCAGCCATAAACAAGCTCTACAACAAAAGGAGGAAGCTACTACAAGATAGAGCAAAATCCTTGAAAGGTAAGACACCTTTGATCATTATAAGTAAAAAACTAAGAGCTCTCATAAAATCATCCAAGGCAAATTTTGAGAGAAAAATCGCCAAGGACTCAAAACACAATCATAAGGCCTTCTTTAGCTATGTTAGAAACCTAGGAGGAAACTCCCAGATATGCTCAGAATTAGTTCAAAATGATGTGAAGATTACTGAACCTACACACATTGCCAACATACTGGCTGACAGGTTCAGTGCAAACTCCCCCCCCCCCCACACAAAAGGAGAGATATCTATACCAGAGGATTGTAGCCCCCCAAACATCTCCAACGCCCAGGTGAGAACTGCTCTCTCCAAAGCAAAAAACACAGCATCCATGGGACCGGATAGTGTCCCCGGCTGTGTGCTCCATGAACTCAATGAGGAATTAAACCCGCAGTTAGGACAGCTGTTTAATCTTAGCCTCACCTCAGGATACGTACCCAAGGAGTGGCGCACGGCGACTGTGGTCCCACTTCACAAGGGCGGTGCCTCCACCGACCCTGGAAATTACTGTCCCATTAGCTTGACAAGCCTTATCTGCAAAGCCATGGAGAGGATCATAATGGAACTCATAAATAAAGACATAGAGAACTTGCAGACTTTGGATCCAACCCAGTTTGGCTTTGTCAAAGGCAGATCATGCCTTTTAAACTTGGTTGACTTTTTCGAGACAGTCACCAAGGCCATTGATGAGGGAAAGGCAGTCCATACAGCCTACCTTGACCTGGCAAAGGCCTTGACACAATACCCCACTCAGGTATCATCGAAAAACTCATCAGCTTGAATGTAAACCCATACATCACAAGATGGGTTGCAAACTGGCTAAGTGACAGAACCCACAGGGTCAGAGTTGCTGGAGCCATGTCAGACTCAAAGCCTGTCACAAGTGGTGTCCCACAGGGCTCAGTCCTGGGTCCACTCTTGTTCAGCATCTACTTTTCTGAAGTACAAGCAAACACAGGAGGGTTATGGCTGACAAAGTTTGCAGATGACTGCAAACTGGGCCATAGTCGAAAACACATCTGACACAGATATCCTTCAGAAGGGCCTCACAGAAACGGATAACTGGTGCCAGAGCCATGGCCTAAAGTTAAATGCCAAGAAATGCTTAGTCATACCCTTCGGGAAAAACAAGGTTACCCCTAGCTACCATATAGGTGGCAATCCACTGAGCACAGAAGAAGTCATCAGGGATCTGGGGACCCAGGTTGACAGTAGCCTTTCGTTTGACACTCATGTTGCTAAAGTAATTAGGAAAACCTTCTACATTGCCCACCTGATCATGAAGGGATTCACATCTAGATCAAGGGAGGTCATCGTCCCCCTGTACTCATCACTCGTTAGACCTATGATTGAGTACAATGCCCCATTTGGAATGTATCTGACCCGACACCTGCAGCAGCTGGAAAGGCCCCAAAAGTTCCTCACCAAAAGGATAAAGGGTCTCAAAAATATGTCTTATGCTGCCCGACTGAAAGAACTCCAGCTCTATTCAGTCTCATACCGCTTGCTCAGAGGTGACCTGTGCCTGACATATAAGGCCATGTCAAACCCTGATTTGATGAATATGCTTCACCTCAAAAAATCTAGATCCCTCAGAACCACAAGGGCGGGAGACTTAAACCTTGACACGGTTATTAATAGAACATGCTGGAGGGACAGATTCATCACCCAGAGACTCCCTATGCTGTGGAACAAAATCCCGGTACATGTGAGGCAGAGCACCTCGCTGGCCTTGTTCAAGAGGAATCTTGACCAATGGATGGCTCCGTTGCTTTTTTTAAAGCTGTCTCACTATGTTAAACCCATTTAACATAGCGAAACAGTTTGTAAAAAGCAACGGAGATCTTGCTTTCTCCATTGCTTTTGCCCATAGCTCTGATGTACTGTGTAGGCATACGCATGCGCAGTATATCAGAACTGCCGCAGAATACCAGACAGCTGCGGAAGGGCAGCAAGGAGGCATTATACAATGCCATTATTTAAGAAAATTATTTTTTTTTCTTAAATAATGTCATTGTATAATAGCAATAACCCACGCCTGGGTGTGGGTAATGCTGGATTTACCCACGGTTGGCTTTGTTTGGTCCGGGCTTCGGGACCAAACCACGCCAACCATGGGTAAATCCAGCATTATCCACACCCAGGCGTTATTGCTATATTATACCATGATCCCCAAAGCGTGCGCTGATTGGCCAGCGTGCCGTTGTAATCGAGTTATACTAATGGAAAAGGTCCGATCGCCGAATTTTTCCATTAGTATAACTTCGATTAAACACTGTCTCGCTATGTTAAATGGGTTTAACATAGCGAGACAGTAAAAAGCAACGGAGATCTCCGTTGCTTATTTTAAAGCTGTCTCGCTATGTTAAACCCATTTAACATAGCGAACAGTTTTAAAGCAACGGAGAAAGCAAGATCTCCGTTGCTTTTTAGTCTCGCTATGTTAAATGAGTTTAACATAGCGAGACAGTTTAAAATAAGCGGAGATGTCCGTTGCTTATTTTAAAACTGTCTCGCTATGTTAAACTCATTTAACATAGCGAGACACTAAAAGCAACGGAGATCTTGCTTTCTCCATTGCTTTGCCAACTCTGATGTACTGCGCGGTGCGCAGTACATCAGAACTGCCGGATGCCAGACATCTGCGGAAGGGCAGTAAACAGGCATTATACTATGCCATTATTTAAGAAAAGTAACAGTTTCTTTTCTTAAATAATGTCATGTATAATAGCAATAACCACTTCTGGGTGTGGGTAATGCTAAATTTACCCACGGTTGGCTGTTTGGTCCTCGGGCTTACCGGGACCAAACCACGCCGACCATGGGTAAATTTAGCATTACCCACACCCAGGCGTGGGTTATTGCTATATTAACTACTGCCTACTAAGTAACAGGCTTTTATACAGAAGTTCATTTTTCCCTTGGCAGCTCTGTGTGGATTTATCATCATTGCTTAATTCATTGAGATGTCAGCATTTGTGTCAAAGACAAATCTATTGGATTATGGCAAAGAATTTCACTTAGATAGTAAGGGATTCAGTTTGCTTTAGGTAATTACATCTGTTGTGCATGAAACAGGTCATTGCTGGGCTTAACATTTCAACCATGTGTTGTCAGTGCTGATATGGGATGCAAAGTCATTCCCTTGACAGACCACTTAAATCACTCATCCAGGTGCTCCCAACAGTTAGGTTACCCAAATCCAAAACAGGTCCAGCACAGAACTTGCATAAAGTAAGTACTCACCTGATTCCTATGCAGGATGAGCTTCATATAAGGTGTATTTAGAGGGTCCCAAACAATTAGTGTTGACCTATAATTAGAGGACCCTACAGTACTCTCAATCAGCTGACCCTGTTTAAGTAGGTTCCATTTCAACTGGCTCTTATTTACATTGGTATTAGGAGGAACTGTATTGTCTTAGGCAACTAGAATGGAGTTTGTAGCACTAGCAGGATACTCTTGCCTTCTTGAGAAAATAACCTTAGACTGAATCAGAACTGTGCTATCTAGCAGTCAACATTCTCCCATAAGAAGTGTTCCACTGCAGAGATATTTCTTCAGTAACTGATTACGCAATTCAGCCCATCTAGGACTTGATCAGGTATGTAAGTTTTATGAGCACTAGAAATAGTTTTGAAAGATTATTGCATCGGATGTGTCTTAAGAGTTGTGTGAGTTTTAGTTTTAGCAGTATATCTATTTTCCATTAAGTGTATGCTTCCTCTAATGTCTAAGGTATTTCCAGTAAGTCTAAAATAGGCTATTACAAAACAAGTCCTTAAGAAATTATCTTTAGATCTACTCACTCTGGAAAGTTATTTGCTATGGCACTAACTTTCATTCTATTTGTAAGAATGAAGAGATGTTTATATGCACCTTGAATATTTTCTAACTACTTATGACTTTTTGACCTGTATTAGCCCAATAACAGGAGGTATCATAATGGTGAAATTATCATGGAGGAAATTAATGATTTGGTTTTAACACATCAACAATTTTACTTGGTGCTGGTGCATCATTTCCACTCAGGAACACTGCACTCTCTTCCTGTATTTCCATTGCTGTTGAATTGGCACTAACATCAGTTCATTTGTATCTTACTTTTCAGGGCACTTGCAGAAGGATGCAATGGGAAATAACACTTTCTCAATGTAACTTCTCTGTTTTCTGCTCCAAAGGTTTCCAGCTAGAAACTCCTGTCGCTTATACTGTATAAGCTCCAGCTTAAAGATGCTCAAAAGAAGGCTATGAAGTTTCACTAATATGTGTATGATACCCAGTTATGGCAACTATATTATTCAAGTGAAATTTAATAAATGGACCATTTTTGAAAGTGCTTCTGTTCTCTGATGCTGTGCAATCTCAAAATATGTTATACTAAGAAAAGGTATAGGTGGGCTTTCACAAGCCTGGAAAAACGAAGCAGGATGTACCGGAAAATAAGTTCTTTATTGAGCCACAACGTTGAAATGAAAGCACACCATTAACGCCTTTACCACATACAAGTACGTTTTCGTCAAAGAATCATTCGACTTCATCAGATGCTGACAACCATACAATACTCCATTTTTATTTGATTATTTGATTCCTAGTTAAGGCATTAAAGGCGTTAATGGTGTGCTTTCATTTCAACGTTGTGGCTCAATAAAGAACTTATTTTCTGGTACATCCTGCTTCGTTTTTCCAGGCTTGTTGTTGTTGGTTATCAGTATATTTTGGTCTGGATTCTGCTTCGATTTTGGTTTATAGGTGGGCTTTCCCACTCTATCTAGGAGATGAGTTTATTTTATTTATTTATTTTTTTTTTACTATTCATAGCTTCATAGTTAATTACTAGGCTATCTACCTTAATAGCCAAGTAGCGATGATGAGCAAGCTTGACAAAGACCAAAACCAAAAAGATTTGCCTGCCCTGGAAATTCCAAATGAAGGGTGAAGCCAAAATGTTAAAAATTACTCCTTTATTCAAAGCGAGTAGATAATAGTAACAGCTGGTGTAGTCCCAAGCACAAAATAACGCCACAGCAATGCGTACGTTTTCGACTCAGTACATACAAGTCTTCTTCAGAAATCAAAACACAGATCTTTGTTCATTGGTTAATTAATTATTTTGAACTGGTGCAGCTGATATATAAGGCTTTATTTGAACAAAGATCTGTGTTTTGATTTCTGAAGAAGACTTGTATGTACTGAGTCGAAAACGTATACATTGCTGTGGCGTTATTTTGTGCTTGGGACTACACCAGCTGTTACTATTATCTACTCGCTTTGAATAAAGGAGTAATTTTTAACATTTTGGCTTCACCCTTCATTTGGATTTCCAGAGCAGGCAAATCTTTTTGGTTTTAGCTACCTTAATAGGCCATTCTAAGCCTTTCCAATTTCCCTTCCAAAGGTGAGAATCAAACACTGTACCTTGTGAATGTGAATCAAACACCTTAGCCATTATTTTATTTCTTGAGCATTTATGATAGAATATTCCATAGAATATCAAAGACTCAGAATACCATACCAAATTTTGCAGTCATATGCCTCACAGTATGACGCTGTCCAGTTCGATTCTCAGCTAGAGCGTCTTCTGCGTGGAGACATGCATGAATGGGCGTACCTTCGTTGAAGGTCGTGCGTCAGGCCTGGCAAGCCAGTACGTAAAAATCAACTGCCAATCATTAGCGGACCTGAGTTCCGCTGTGGCGACCCCTAACCCGGGAAAAGCCGAAAGACACAAACAATATCTGCTACCTTAAGAGTTTGTGTCAGCTCTTGATTCACTACAGGAAAGGTTGGACTGCTACCTGTCCATGTGCATGCATGCATAAACACGCTATGAATGCATACAGGTTGATCATGGTTGAAGCCTTAATAGTTGTCTCATGTTATATTACCATGGTAACAGATTAGATGCAAAGAAGGAGCTAAATTCAATTCATTCCTATCCAAGAAACTAAGCAAACTAAATTTTGCTATGACTGTTTTTACTCCTTTAGTTCTAAATACTGGCGTGAAAGTAGCTGCTTTGTTTTCTTAAAAGCTTCACTGCAAACTCAAATGCACATGAAACATAAGTTGACTGCTCTGATGGTGGGTCATCTTTTTAGAATATTGTAAGTGAAACTCTAAGGCGATAAATGTGTTAAGCTTGGCTTAGCAGTGCAGAAGTAAACAACCTTCTTGGAATCATACCAGGTCTGTGAACTATAATTATGAAGAATGTCATCACATGGATTGGTTTACAGACTGCCTGAATGCAAAATGCTATACATAATGATGCCCTGTCAATGTAAAAATGTTGAAGCAGTTTGAATAACAGGGTGAATAAAGATTTAAAATTCTTATCTGAACTTCTCTGAAGTCACATGACAGTGTTACTGGTTGTAAGGTTACCAAAGGTAATTCAGTAAAGTTCAGTTACTTTTTTTCACATGACACTTTTTTTCTTTGCGTTTTTAATTTCTGATGCATGTACATTGTTTCATGTCTTAATTTTCCATTTTTGCTTTACTTAAACTTAATTATGCTTTTTCAAATAAAGATTAAAAAACAGTAAACAGGCTTGCATTAAAATTAATAGTGTTACAACCTCTCAGGATATTTATTTAAAAGTTGAGAATGTGATCATAACCTATCCTAACAAAGACAAACTTAGACATTTGTGTCATATCATATCTATCTATATATGTGTGTGTATATATATATATATATATATATATATATATATATATATATATATATATATATATATATAATTAACTGGTACTGACAAACTACGTATTCAGTTCTTATATGCTGTTAATTCTGCTTAGAGTGATATATACATGTTCTGAAAAAAAGTGAAGTAGATCAGGATGATAAAATATGCAGTTATAACAGCAAAAGAGCAATGTTTATCACAAAGGCCAGCATTTATTGTGGGCTTCCACCCTAAACTTATCAAACAGTATTTATAATAATGTTGATGATAATCTAAGTTAAAATAATATGAAAGTAATATATTTTATAGAAATGCACTGTTAACAATACACTTAAGGGAGTACAGCTTAACCAACAGATGGTTTTGTGGAAATGTCTTTACCTTCCACAAGGTCATGTGACTTGAAAATGGTTATGTTACAAGAAAATACGTAGGCAAATATCCTCTGCATGGAAGACATAGTGGTCTTGACCCTGCATCGCAAATCTCTCCAAATTTAGATAAATTTGTAGATGTCACGCATTTTAATCTGGATTTTTTCAGATTTCTGTTTTTATACCTGTCTTCACTTTTCAGATTATCAATCATTAAATCTATTCCACACAAAGTAAGGAAACTCAAAAAAGTACTGAGACGTGAAGTGATCTTACCTCAAAAGGAAGAGAAAGATGGCAGTAACACAAAGTCATCAAAAGAATCTAGTAGTGAATGTTTATCTAAAATATCCCTGTGACTCTAAGATTTCCTCTCTGCCTATGTTAATTCCCCAACACAGGATTGTCAATCAGTGCAATGGAGGGAAGTTCTACTCAACAGTCATGTTAACACTACACTGAGAAACACCTCAGTAGTGAGCCATAATGAAGTCTCTAAAATGAACACTGCACTATCATACCTGACCTAGTAGGCCTTGTATCATGTTAGCAAAAGCTGCTCCCTACACACTTACACACACACAAACATACACAAGCATTCAGTCATCCATGCACACACAATTGCAGTCTCTCCCAGACATTCTCAAACACACTTATCCACAGGCAATCCCCTACCACACACACTCAGGAAAATACAGACATACCTAAATGCATGCTACAAAACAGACACATGCATATACAGGCTCAGTATACCCTACATAACCTCTGTAGTGTGGTTACCCAGGTCCACACACATACACACAAATATGAAGCTTCATTCTTATCCATACAGACATGCACAAACATGTCTACACACAACCTGACTCACCTCCAACCCCAAAGCTGTTATGTGATAAGCAACTAGTCACATAGGATTGATTGAATGAAAACTGCCTTTTGATGAGATTCACTTTTTCTAACCAGAGTAAATTGAGAACTGTGAACATTTCTGAGGGAGACACATGGCTAATTAGCATTAGACACCCCCCCAGAAACATTGCTTTACCATGCGGCTTCCCTACCAAGACTGCCATCCATGCTAAGCCCTATGCAAGGGGAAAACAGCTGCAGAGAACTCTCTAAATCAGAAAGAGTTAGTGTAATTCAGAAACTTGCTGAGATAAGGTTTTCACATTGCAGAAAGCCTTTCTGAATACCTATCCCATATCTTCAGTGAGGTGGCATTCCATGTGTAGCAGAACTGCCCTAATTATATATTACAGTAATGCCTGCTTTCACTTGAACAATGCAAATGCCAAATCTCTCTGTAGTGACCATAGCAATATGGTTAAAACAGATTTTGCAATGAGCTAGAATTAAGTCTTAAAGTGCATGTTTTTTAAGGTCAGCATTGTGTATCTGACTATTTAAGTTTAACTCCATAAAAGGTTTGCAAAACACTGTCACAAATGACTGAGATACTGGCTCTGATTCAAAGGAAATTAATGTAGACTATTATAAGAATTTCACATTAACAGACATCCAAGTTGCACTATACTAATTTTATATTAGGATTAGCCATTTGACTCTTTGCTTAGTATGAGGAGTGCAGCACATGTCTAGGTTAATCCAATGGAAGGACGATTGTGTATTTCTTTTCCTGAATAGTGACAATTTCTTTTCACGAGAAGTATGGAATGACACATGCTCTCCATTCTGGAAGTGACTTTGTACCTAAGCCAACATTAGACAGTCAGCTGCATTGAAGGCATTAACGCTAAAATGATAGTCTTAGAAGCAATAAATGCCACAGAGTTCTGTTATAATTTGTTAAATGATTTGTTACAAATATCAAAAAAAATTGTGATATTTGGCTACCTATGCACAGGTACTAAATGCAAACCTTTAGATACATATCATAATGACAGTCTATAAAGTTGCATTTGTATGCTTTCCATCAGAAAGGAATATATGGCTTCTGTTCAGGAATGAGAATGCAATACATTTATAGCTAAATTAAGGTGGCACTACACTGGACACACCAGCATACATATTTCTCCGTAAATGAAACATGCTCTGCCACTGGAGAGAACTTAACCGGTAATAATGAACAGTGTGCAATGACATACTTTATATGAAGATAAAGTTGTATAGCTAAAATTGTATGACCAAAATCACCAACTTTGTGCACTCTGTAGCAGAGTGTTGTAATATTTTCATGAAAAATCTGTTACAAAGTTTTAAATGACAGCTGGTTTCAGAAGTATGTTCATATGATATTAAACAACAGTGGGAGGCCTTCATGAACTTAGGGCTTCTGAGTATTTTTTCTTAAAGTCAGTTGCCAGTAAATCTGTATATATGCTCTGGCTGAAAACTCAATAAATATTAAAATCACATAATTGTGAACTGCTTTACCACCCAAACAAGTGAAATGTTACAGCAAAAGCATCAATTTTACAAGTATCAATTGAGAAACATACGTTTGAACATCTGCTGTTATATTTTGTATAGAACTATTAGTTGATGCAATATGTTGTACAGTGTTGAGTCAACGACAATCTTGTATTGAATATTTTGCAAGAAACTCTGAAGGCAAAATAGCTGTATTGACATTGGTTGTTAAGGTAATATTAATGCCAAAATGTCATAACCATTAGACACTAACTGCAGTATTTTTAAGGCATTCATAATAACAAATATAACCTCTATTATGAACATAAATAGATTGTTTTGCTTGGTCTCTAGCCTTAAAAGGCTATGCATTTCAGTGTAAAAGTGTGGCTTTCATAGACTGAATAAAAATAAGAAAAAAAATATATATTTTTCATGAAATTAATTATGCAGCCAATCCTTTTCTTTTGATGCTAAGAGAAGCACAAATAGGATTATTTTTATTTTATAGGTAATTGTTCCTATATAATTACCTATAAATGTCAAAAGAATATGCCAAACTATTTTGAAGATCAATCTTTTACAGACAGGAATGAAAAATAATCAAAAACAATGGGGAAAAGTGGTGTGTCACCCTAAAGAGGATTTAAAAGGTGAAACTTTATCAGTAAAATCTGTAAGACAATGGAATGTCTCATTAGTGCTAATAGATAAGGATAAAGGCAACTTATAAGCCTTCAATCTATGCCAATATGGCTTTATGAAAGGTAGAGTCTGTCTTCTGAACCTAATATATTTATTTGAAAAAGTAGTAGAGGCAAGTAGACATAGGAAACATTATAGTCACTGCTTACCTGGCCTTATCTAAGACCTTTGATAATATTCTGCACTCTGACAATATTGAGAAACTGACCCAAATAAATATAAACCCTTACATAGTTAACTAGACAGCAGTCTGTCTTACAGTCAAAACATACTTAGGGCTTGTGACACATTTTCCATTAAAAGGCATATCAACAGTGATGTCCGTCTGGGATCTATACTGAAACCAACACTCTTTGGCATTTGCTGATATCAGTGGATTCTGTCTGAAATTTTACTTATGACTGATCACTTGGAGCCATCATCAAGTCATCAGATAACTGTAACATCCTCCAAACATGCTTAATGTTTACATACTAATGGTGTCAACACAGAATAAAGCTTAATGCTAAGAAATGTTTGTCGTTGGGATACAAGAACACCTCCTGTAACTAACACATTAATGACAAATTAGATACTGTCATTAGACATCTAGGCATTTTCATGGACAAGGAACTTCCATTCGAGCATTTATAAGCTGTCATTGGGAAACCATTATGCCTATCCCAACCAATTACTAAAGGCATGTGTTCCAGGTCCAAGAAAGTAATTGCCCTTCTCTACACCTCTCTTATCAAACCTGTGGTGGAGTGCAACTCCCTCACTGGCATGCATCTATTTAGATAAGTTGACCTTCTAGTAAAACTATAATGATTTCTGAAATAAAAAAAAAAAATAATCTTTGGTATAAGCTCCATAAGCTACACTGAGTGCATAAAAGCCGTACTACTTTACAACAACTCTTACAGACCTCTAAATAACGACTTATGTCTGGCCTATAATATTGCAAATTACCTTGTCCTGCTTGACCTTTTACATGTTTGCAAATTGGTAGCATCACAAATACACAATTTAGGTACCTAAACCTACATCTTAATATAAATGGAAATATATTAAACTATGAATCTCCCTAACTCTGCTAACAATAATAATACCCATTTATAACAAGGTAGACCCATTGGGCACACAGTCTTTTTTTCGGAGGTAACCTAGCAGGACCGTCTGGTTAAGGGATTTTTTCAAGGTCACACAGTAGGCAAACAAGGGCTAAGGGAATCAAACTCTGTACCATATGAACAACAGTGCACAGCTTTAAATCTCTGTACCAGCTGTCAGACTCTCTCTAAAACCAACTTGGGTGAAGAGATTGGGGTCCATAAATTCAGTCATGGTGTAGTTCATCTAACCCTTATGGAAACAAGGAACTACCACCAGAAACTGCAGTGGTTAGTATATAAAGGATCTATTGTACAAAGGGCTGGATCCAGAAAAAGGTGACCTAGGCAGCTTCATAGAGCTCAGTGCAGGCTGGGAGCCAAGCCTAGCTGGACATAAAAAAAAATACTCACTATGCTGCCAATCCTAAAAAAATAAAGAAGAAGAAAAAAAAGACTCTGTTACCAATATACTGGCCGACAGATTCAGTGCCAACTTTACAGCTCTTTACCCTCGCAAAGGACCAATCACAATACCAGCAGATTGCCAGGTACCCAGTATTACTGCTGCACAAGTTAAAACAGCACTGTCCAAGGCCAAGAATACAGCTTCTATGGGACCTGACCATATCCCTGGCTGTGTTCTACATGAACTACAGAGTGAACTGTCACCTCACCTGTGTGCCCTATTCAATCACAGCCTCATCTCAGGCTATGTCCCTACCAAATGGTGCACTGCTACAGTCATCCCTCTCCACAGAGGAGGAGCGACTACAGACTCTGGGAACTATCACCCCATTAGCCTGCAATGTGACACATCATCATGGACATAATAAACAAGGATATAGGGACTCTCCAAACCCTGGATCCTAATCAGTTTGGTTTTGTCAAGGGTAGATCATGCCTGCTCAACTAGGTCGACTTCTTTGAGTCAGTCACCAAAGCTGTGGATGAAGGCAAGGTGGTTCATACAGCCTACCTTGATCTGGCCAAGACCTTTGATACCATTTCCCACTCAGCAATCATAGAAAAACCCACTAAGCTGGGCATCAACCCCTATATCACTAGGTGGGTTGCAAACTGGTTCACAGATAGAACCCACAGTGTGAAAGTAGCTGAATTCAAGTGAGACTGCCAACCAGTCATGAGTGGAGTCCCACAGGGTTCGGTCCTGGGTCCTCTCCTGTTTGGTATCTACTTCTTCAAAGTCCAGTCTAACACTAAGGAACTCTGGCTGAGAAAGTCCCCAGACGATTGCAAGTTGGGAAGTATTAAAAACCCCCCAAGTGATGCTGACATCCTACAGAAAGGCTTCACTGAGACCAACGACTGGTGTCAGAACCATGGCCTTAAGCTCTATGCCAAAAATGTATCATCATCGCCCTTGGGAAAAACCCAGTTCCCTTGAATTACCAGATCAATGGTAGTCCACTGAACACAGAAGGTGTTTTAAGAGATCTAGGAACACAGGTTGACAAAAACCTCTCTTTTGACAACCACATTGTCACTGTGGTCAGAATTTCCTTCTATGTGGCACATCTCATTACTAAGGGTTTTGCATCCAGGAAGAAAGACATCATTGTCTCCCTCTACTCTTCCCTCATTAGGCCAATCACTGAGTACAATGCCCCATTTGGCATGTACCTCACTAGACACCTGCAACAACTGGAGAGGCCACAAAAGTACCTCACAAAGAGGATCCTAGGCCTTAAACCCTTGTCTTATATGGACAGACTCAAAAAACTCCAACCGTTCTCTGTCTCTTATCGCCTACTTAGAGGGGATCTCTGCTTGACTTACAAAACCATGTCTGACCCAGCTCTGTTAGAAATGCTACATCTAAAGAAATCCCAATCCCTCAGCACCACATGCTCCAGAGACCTCAACCTCATTACCACAATCAACAGAACATGCTAGAGGGATAGATTCATAACCCAGAGACTGCCCATGCTATGGAATAGACTTTCCATACATGTGAAGCAGAGAACCTCACTGGCCCTCTTCAAGAGAAATCTTGATGAGTGGATGGGAAATAGAAAATTCACCCTGGAGATCACTCCAGTGGCTCTACTCGACAGATGCACTAGGAACTAAGGTCGAGTGGCCCGATGCTAGGATAATCCTATGGGCTAGGCTTGTAAAGGCTCCAGGGCCATTATCCTAGTACACACCTATGAACCTGCCATTGAAATGGAAGCACATCTTCCATCAACATTCACACACTTTCTTTCAGTTAGTCACACACTTACATAGACACAGTTTCTTCCACTCAATCAGCATGGACACACACATTATTAATTAACACGGATGTACACACTTTCTCATCCAATCAAATGCACTTCTCTTGCACAGGAAATCTGCTACATTCTGCACTCCAGCCCATGGGGAATTTGAAGCATGTAACTGTCCCTTTTGTGTGTGTGGTATTTATTTAGGTACTATCCACATGGGAGATATGAAGCTCCACCACAAATGGGAAATTGTTGATGTCAATGAATATCATTAGTGAATGGGCTGTGCTGCCAAAATTGGTGGTTTTGAAGGAGACACGTCAGGCAAGAGTGTGTCTGTTCCCCAGAAGGATTATACAGGAATTTGAAATGGAGAATTTTGAACATGGATTACAGCAACTTTCTACTATCATTGCCTCCAGAGGAAGAGTCCTAACATGACTACAGAAAATTCAGTGCATTACCATTAGTCAGTAATTCCAATCATTAGAGTCTCATTGCTTGGAAAATGCATATTTTGTAAGCTTCCAATTCTCAGGAACACTGTCTGGTTTAGTGACTTGTTCAAAGTCACCCATTAGGCAAATTGATCTAGGAAGAATCTAACTGTGCACCCTTTAGTACAGAACTTATGTAACAAGACGATCGACTCACCGTCCCAGCTAAATTTAGAAAAGTAGCGTGCAGGCTTACTTACTAATTTTTTAATTATCGTTTTAGTAAGTTTTAAGACACATTGAAGTTTTGGTTGTTTTTATGAATCATGTTTTTTAAAATTATGTATAAATTAAAGTAAGCACTGGCACTTTAAATTTTGCCTGTAGAATGGCGCCAAAAAGATTTTAAAAGGAATGTATTGAGAGTTAATCAGCTGTTCTGAGTAAGTCTTCGATAAGCGGATGAAAGCGCTTAACAGTTGTATATGTGGATTTCAGTTTCCAGTATTGTGGTTCGTGTTTATTAAAATAATTTTGGATTAACACCATCTTTGCCTTATTCGAGTAAGCCTGCACGCTACTTTTCTAAACTTAGCTGGGATGGTGAGTAGACCGTCTTGTTACATCAGTTCTGGTGTTGCTGTTTGCTTTTGATTTTTTACCCTTTAGTACAGGAAGTAGTTAATTAAGAGCTGAGAACCTTAGTCCACTACACCAACTGGCAAACCTTTCATAATTTCTTCATTTTCTGAAAATCACTGATTCTGTTTAGATTCATAGATTAGCATTAGGCTAACTGCCCTTGCAGACCATTTTAAGCTTAGTCAATTACCCCCAGTGAGGATCAAACCCTGCACCTTGTCTCTGTAAAATAAACACATTAACCATTATGCCATCCTCCCAGGTTTAACAGTCAGTCAATAATGCTAGTCATTTTATTTTTTTTTTTATTTATTTTTATTTTACATTTGTTGACCGGGCTAGTCCAGCTGGATAATTTCCATTTTCAGTGGAGGCCCTCCACGATTAAAACAAGGTTAAACATTTAAGCAACAATGCATACATTTTAGTGTAGTAGAAATCAGGTAAAACAAATAGCCTAAGCTATATATTCATTTTTTTAGAACAGTACAGTAATTTAGTCATTTGAAATAGCAGGGAAAGATAGTGATTTTTTAGGGAGGTATGGCTGAAGAGCAAGAAGTCATTTAGTCTGGATTGGTACAAGAGCAGAGCCAGAAGTTGTTAAGATGTAATAGAAGTTGTTTTGAAAAGTTGAAAGGAGTCTAGTGAGGTAATGTGTGGGGAGGTTATTCCATATTTTCCCTATGGAGTTTGAAAATAGACAGTTACCTGCTGAATTTGTAATTCTAGTTGTGGTGACTTGTATCTTAACTGTTTCAAGTTTTTGTAGGGAGTAAGGAGGTTACTGAGAGCTGGTGTTTTTGTTGGTTGATAAAGAATGTTATGTGTAATTAAGAGTTGTTGATAGATAAGCTTGTTAGGTAGTTCTAACCATTGTAATTGTTTTAAGTTATTACAGTGGTGAGTTCTGTACTGGGATGCTGTGGCAAAACGGGCTATATTATGGTAGGATGTAGTTAGTATTTTCAGGTTACCTTTAGAGAGATTGGTGTAAATAGAGGAAGCATACAGTAGGGTGGAGATAAGATGTGATTGAGCTAAGGTGGTCCGTGCTTCTGGAGTAAGGAAGGGTTTTATTCTGTACAGTGAACCTATCTTTTTATTTACTGCTTTTATAGTGTTATTGATATGACAATCATAGTTAAGATTATTATCAATAGTAACACCAAGCAGTTTGGTAGTAGAGTCTGGGGAGATAAGAGAATTGTCAGCTGCAGTAATAGTAAAATTTAGTTGAGGAGATTTGTGGGTAGGTGAGAATAGTAATAGCTTTGTTTTCTTGGAGTTGAGAAGGAGACATCTTTTGAGAACCATTGTTCAACGGTTGAAAAGGTAGATTGTGTGAGTGACTGGAGTTCAGATTGGGTGGAAGCTGTACAGATGATGGTAGAATCATCTGCATATTGTATGCAGGTAGTGTTATGGATAGATGATTGAAGATCATTAATAAGGATAGAGAATAAGAGTGGACCTAATATTGATCCTTGAGGTACTCCTAAGGAGATAGGTAGTAGAGCAGATAGAGAATTTTTCCAGAGTACTGCTTGTTGTCGGTTTTCAAGGTAGGATGAGAACCAGGTTAAGGAGGAAAAATCCAAGGCAAGTGAGTTTAGTATATGTAGGAGAAGTTTATGGTTGACCATGTTGAAGGCTTTTGACAGGTCTAGGAAAAGAGAAGCAGTTAGTTTGTTATTATTACGGTTACAGTTTATTGTGTTAGTAAAGGAAAGTAGTGCAGAGGGTCTAAATCCATGTTGAGTGTTTGCTAGTAGGTTATTTTGAAGGAGATGGTTAAGTAGTTGTTTGTGTATACATTTTCCATGATTTTAAGTAGATAAGCTAAGAACATAGCATGAGATAGTGTAAGCAAACTCTACCCATGAACTTGTTTAGTAATCTAATTTAAAATTACAAGAAGACGTAGGGACCCTACACTCATACATACACGCCTTGTAAATGGATTGCTAGTTGCATTTGTAAGAACTGCAAATTTCAAGGGTAGAGTTCTTTACTGTTGCTCATGCTATGTTTATAGCACTATTAAAATGTATTTGAAATTAATTGGTGTTGTTTGCCACTTAAGGCTCTGAGTCACTAACAAACTGCTTCCTGCAGTCAAAAGTACAGGGTTTGAATAGTGCCCCCACCTTTTGTCTACTGGGTGCATTTGAGCAAGTCACTTAGACAGTGCTGCTAGGTCATCCCTGAAAAAGGATGCTTTGTGTGGTGAATTTATCTTTTTAGCAAATAGATAAAAATGGTATTTCAGATTTATGCCTTTTTCCCTCATTATTTTGTTTTTTGCAAAATTCTTGAACAAAGAAGTTGAGAGGTATTTTTGTCTATTTCTTGTAAAATTTATGTCTTTTAGACAAATTGTTGTGGATTGTGAATAAAAAAATGACACACATGAATTTTAAACCTTGTTTCCTTCATAAAATGATTTTATTCTAACAGCTTTCATAGTTTATAACATAAACATTTAAAATATGTTCCTGATCTTTGGGTCTTTGCCTTTGATTTGAGGTAGGAGGTTGCAAGGCCATAGGGGATTGCAATGGGTTCCACTGTATGGTTTTGACAGCAGTGAAATGAGATACATTTCTGTACCATTATTTATGAATGCATTCATTCACTTGTTCTCACCAGGTTTCTAAGGTGTACAGCCATCCAAGTGGCTGTAGTTGATGGTTGTGTGTTAATATAAATACTTGGTTCTTGCAAACAAAAGTAGTTATCGTTGGGTGTGAAATATACTGTGCTTGGCTACAATTGTCTTCTTGGATGAGCAAAGCTATGAACTGCTTTTCTTGGGCTGGGTTTGATTTCCTAAGCCTTCATTTATCTACTATGTGACTCTGTCCAAGTCACTTTACCAGACAGTACTCCTAGTGTGCCCCTGAAAAGGGACACTTGTATCCAGTCGGCTGTCACTATATGCTGTTTGACTATGAGTCCCTACACGTCTTGTAATTTAATGGATTGCTAGTTGCATTTGTAAGAACTGCAAATTTCAAGGGTAGAGTTCTTTACTGTTGCTCATGCTATGTTTATTTTCAGTGAGGAATTGTTTTGTTTAGCAAATAGCTATCAGTGTTTGCGCTGTAAAATTTGAAATAAGAGTTTTAAATTAAATATAGATCTATGTGATCATTGCAGACATAAAAAAACAGTATCAACACTGACAGGTTTAAACAGTATTTTATGGTAATTGAGGAGTAACAGACAAATAATGGGACGTTGGTATGGTCATTGGGAAGGGGCAGTCCATTCAGTCCACTACCCTGCCAAGGGCCACATTTGACCGTGATATGTCTCTGTTTTCACATATGAAACTGTGTACCCAAAATATCTGAAAACACTTGTACAGACAAACTAAGGTCATGTGACTTTCAAATAAGAAGACTCAAGTAGTTTACACAGAAACAAGATTAATTTATTATTACAATATTGCCCATTGTGATATATTAAAAAGCACTTGCATTTTGTCTGAAAGGGCAAGCTGGAAAACTAAGCAATTGAGTAAAATACTATAGGGGACAACTACTCAAGCAACTGCCTTGACAGCAGGGGACAGCTAAATAAACTGTACCCCCCCAAAATTGTACTAAATATGGTGGAAAGCACAGTGATGGCTTATAATCAAAATCTTGGTCATGCTTATATGGAATTATCTTGATTTTCTTGCAAAAAAAGATATATATGGCTATGTGTTCTCACCTGCCATTGCATTTTGAAAGGATATAGAGTGAACACCTCAGGGCAAGTGTGAATTAAATAATTATGCATCATACCAACATGCATATTATTAATCCATACCACATACAATTTCAGTACTCTTTTTTTGATCATGTATACATGTGTCAGTGCCCCTTGAGATATTGTTATAATCTCTTTTGCACTTAAATAACTAAATGCACCTAGGTATTGATGGCACAAATGACACCCTTACTGGTGGATCAATCTGTTTGTGTTTTAATCATATTGCATTGCCTAGTACAGTGTATTATGGTCTCAGTAGCTGAACAGGTAGCATTACTCACCTTTGGTGCAGAAGGCTGTGGGATCTATTTCAGCACTAATTAATTGGATTCATTTTTCAACTACTAAGGCTACAGTGCAGAATAAGGAGAGTGCTGCACTTCTGAGTGCTCCATTCTTACAGATGAGATGTTAAACTGAGATCCCATCTACCTGAGTTGGTTGTAGCTCAGGAGGCTGTATAAGAACCCATGGTATTTACCAAAACAAAGGTAGGAGTCCTTTATTTTACAAAAAATGACTTAATTTACAATATTTACAATGCTTTTGAAATTATATCTCTATTTTAATTAAAGTGCTCATCACTTACTATATGTACATTATTGTTTTTTATATGATCGACACTTTAATTTCCACAACCAAAAGCTTATATTTTATTTATGTTAAATCACATTTAGCATTATTCACAATTTCTTTTAACTCTTTGATTTCAGATCATCCAAATCACATTAAATATCCTTCCATCCATTTTACCTACATGTTTTTTCTTTTATCTTTATAAAAACATATTCAATCATGTCCATATTTATTTTCGCTGTTCCCTTTATATCATCAAAATGATTTGTATTTCTTAATTTATCCCATAATTTCACAAGTCTTTTACATTAAAAAAGAAAACATGTTTCACAGTTTCCTCTTCTCCACAATTATTACATACTATTTCATAACCAGGATTCAATAAACTAGCCTACACAGAGTTTACATGTGTGCGCAGAGATGCAAGGTGAGCAACAACACTCATTGCATTGCTGCACACCACGTTTAAATGTAAATAAGCAAGAAAACAGTGTAAACAAACATAGATAGCACTCCTGTTTAAATCAGAGCACTGACAGCAGTTTTGCACAGAATGCCAGAATGACCATCGGGTTTCACAGATAGCTCTCAATCTCTTAGTGCAAAGCATCTGGACAAAGGCCAATGTAATGAGGGTAAATGACCCAGAAATAGGAACATATTTGCCCTATTGAAATAGAATAACCAGGCGTTTGTTTTAAGAAACATGTTATGAAGGATTTAAGTCTGAAACACAAATGTATGTAATATTGAGCCACATCAGTCCTGAGATCATCCCTGTGTTATGGTAGAAAGCTACACATTTGATAAGGAGCACACCCGGACAGTCTGTGAAAGTCTGGACAGTTGAGAGGTATGGATGTTATATATATGGTCCAAACACAGTACAAGACAGCATATCTACAGTGCAGAATATTGTGAAACTCCATTCCTGGCATTCTGTACTAAAGTTGTGTAAATGATCTGTAAAGGTACATGGATTGCCATATAAAATAACACTCAAGGGAAGTGTGTGTATTGAATAGGGGCACACAGATGAATTGTAGGAATGAATACAGGGAAAGTGGACAGGTGAGGCAACCTAATGTACAACAGATGAGGAAATGTAAATGGAAGATGGTTGTAACAGCAACACTGATCACATATCAATATGGTACAGTACAGACTGCACAGTGAAAATGTGTATTATGTGACTGTCACACAAGGAGACATAACAATGGTGAGGGTGTCTGTGTGAGATAATCATCCTTACATGAATGATGCAAGGGTATCAATCACGGAACTGGCATACAGTTGGGTAGGGTGCATACTGCGAAGCTGTGCAAACTGATTTGCCTGAATGTAAGAGTAATCACAGCAGAGGTCTCCAGCAAGTGGGACACAGGTAAAGGCTCAAGGACAACATTAAAAGAAGCAACCACAATCATGGACAATATTAGAAAAATACCACCAGTAATCCCATGCCTCTGGTATAACATATGTGATTTAGAGTGATCAGAGGTGATTCTGCATAAACACACTTGTATAACTATTATGATACATTCACACTGCATGAGGGCAATCACTCACACTGTCCTGGCATCATTGTAATATCTGCTGGAGGTGTTAGGAGGGAGACCGCTATACCTATACGTGACATTATTAGCAATACAGGCTAGTTGACTGGTGTGCATGGCATATCTATATATATGCTTATATATATATATATATATATATATATATATATATATATATATATATACATACATATATATATATTATGTGTGTGTGTGTGTGTGTGTGTGTGTATGGCACAATCCACACTGTTATGAATGTTATCTATGCCCCTAATGTTTTCAAACACCTATGTATGTACTGTGTGCATCACCAGAACAATTAGCACACATGCATCTGGTGTAACAACTTGATGAGGGTTCCACACCACCAGACAGTAATGTTTATACCACAAAAATAATACCTAGGTATGGCTAATAAGCTGTATGACAGCTCACAGTGACAAAGGTGTTACACTTCAGTTACACATCAGTGAAAGATGTGTAGGGAGGTACATGAAGAGGGGTGCATTGTACTCAGTTATTGGTGCGATGAAGGCTGGGAACTATGGTGGTATTATGGCCACTGGTGCAGCTGTCCTTTACATACCGAGTAGTTGTGTCACATGCAAGGGAGTAGTCAGCACTGTCACCACAACATAGTGGATGTTCCACTTACCATCTACCTCAAGACACAGGCAACATACCTACTGGTCTTCTTATAGGGTGTGATGTCCACATTATACTTGGGTTGTCTGTTTGTTATCTTGATGTTCAAATCTCTCCATGTTTTCTTTTCATTGCAGGTGTTGTCATGGCTATGGCAGACATCTTTTTTGTGTGTTGATACTGTCTGTGTTACAGTAATATCACAGTTGGATTCCATGATTGCCCACAATCTGTAAGTCCTCCAGGTAGCTGTTTGGATATAGGATGTGTATGTCATCTGTGATGTCCATCACTTACATAATGGACAGCAAAGGGCATAGCAGACAGCCCTGATGTACAGTCCTGATCACTGGATCAGAGATATAGGTCACTTCACACGTGTCAACATAGTTAGATGCCACATGTGTGATCCACTGGTCTACCCACTTGGTGATATAGCTGTTTATGGCCACATCTGACAGTGTTGACTGAATAGCTCTGTGTGGATTTTTCTCAAATGCCTTAGCCTGGTCAAGTTCATCAGGATGATAGTGCTGTCATCATGCATGCCCTTGATGACATCTTTGAAGACATCAGATGTAACAGACATGATGTAGCATTAACAACTCTCACAGGTCTGTTGCACACAGATGGGATATTTCTAGTCTCCATTTAGAAAAGGTCCATGATGACATGTTGGTAAACCTAACAGTGAGGAGAGTTATGATGCATCTATACATGCATGCATCAGGTGCTGTCCCCCCATCTCAGATGGATGCATGCTGATGTATACCCTTCTATAGGAACATAACCATATCAGGAAGGTGTATGCTCTGAGTCATGCCATAGGTTATCTGTGATGTTGTCACAGTCTACTGAATCTGTTTGGTAGTCCTGGATGAAGGTAAGATGCCGCATATTGCCTATCTTAATCTGGTCTAGGGTTTTGAGACAATCCCCCATGCAGGTATCATTGAGAAACTCTCTCAGCTAGTAGTTAACTCTTATGATACTAGATGAGTAACCAATTGGCTCATTGACAGAACACATACTGTGAAAGTTGGTGACTCAACCTGTATCAGTAGAGCTGTCACCAGTGGCATACCCCAGGGATCTGTGCTTGGCTCTCTACTGTTTTAGAATCTATTTCTCAACAGTTCAGGCTAAAGTATATGGCCTTTGGCTTACCAAGTTTGTTAATTCTTGCATACTAGGAGCAATCACTAAGTCCACCAATGATGATAACATACTACAAGAGGGGCTAACACAAACAAATGATTGGTGAAAAAGTCACAGAATCTACAAATAAATGCAGAATTGTGTCTTTATTTCTTCCTTCTGAAAAGTGGAATTCCATGCTAATGACAGCATTGAAAAGAGTCCTGCTATGCTGAAACCCATTGATACAAGCACTGGAAACACATGTAGATAGCAATGTGAACTTTGACCACTAAGTGTTCACATACTGGTATTGAAAGACTATGTTGTGCACATCATAAGTCACACCATCATACTCAGATCCCAGGATTGTATGACAGCACAACCTCATCAGAACACTAATAAACCTCATCAGAACACTAATAAAGTATAATGCTCTTTTTTGCATGTACCTCACCAGATACATGCAGCAGCTGGAGAGACGACAGGGGTTTCTCACCAAGAAAACATAGGGCCTACAAACCATGCCATAATGTATGTGGATAGACTGAAAGCCATGTCATAGTAATCTGTATCATATAGGATGAGGTGACTTCTGTCTTGCCTCCAGGACAGTCACTGACCCTGTCCTGATGGGAATAGTGCATATCGACAAACCAGATATAGCTGATGAAATCAGCAGTATCTGTTGAAGAGAATATGGTAATTGTCCCACATGCTGGTGTAAAACACTCTTTGTAATGTCAAGCAAGAGCACAAACACACACACACAGTTGGCTGCAGTGAGAATAGAACCCCTACCTAAGTACACAGATTACAGACCTCTGTATTTACGGCAAGCAACACAGCTCAAGTCTGAGTTGGAGTATCTCAGACAACACTTTATAGCTGAAGACATCAGCAGTGTCTGTTGAGGAGAATATGGCAATAACATGTCCAACATGCTGGTGTAAAAGGCTATTTCTAATGTCAAACAAGAGTACACATGTACACACACAGACAGACAGACACACACACACACACACACACACACACACACACACACACACACACACACACACACACACACACACAAAAATGACTGCAGTGAAAATGGAACCAATACCTAAGTACACAGACTACAAAGCTCAGTACTTTACACAAGCTCCATGGCACAAATCTGACTTTTACAAGACTGCTGGTCAACTTATAGTGGATGACATCAGCAGACCATGTTGAAGAAAAGATGTTGGGAGGCCTGCATGAAATGGATATGTAGGCATGTGCAAGTATCAAAATAGTGTCAATCCATGAAACTGAAGAAGTAACTGTAGGATGCATACTTCTGCTCTTCTGGTTACACACACACATGGTCAACTCCAGTGAGAGCAGAACCCCTACCTATCTAAGTACACAGACTACAGAACTCAATAATTTAGGTAAGCCCCATGGCACACATCTCACATTTACAAGACTGCAGGTCAACTTATAGTGGAAGACATCAGCAGGTAATGTTGGAGAAAAGATATTGGAAGGCCTGCATAAGGTCAATAGGTTCCTAGGAGGTTACTAGCCTAATGGTCCTAAGACCTTTACAAACCTAGCCATGTACTAACACACATACCCTTATTAAGTATAGTTAGATGGTCATTGTTAGCAGAGTGATTTTGTGGTCAGCGCCTACTGGCCCTATCCATGAGCGATATAGACACCATCCCAGTGGTGAATTCACAATCACCCATCCAATTGTCAAGGTTGCACTTAATAGGGTCATTGAGGAACACTGCTTCACATACACTGAGAGTCTATTACAGAGGAATGGCAATCACTGGGAGATATATCTGTCTCTCCAACATGTTCTGTTTATGTCACAGGTTAACAGGTTAGGCTGAGATCCCTGGAGCAAGTTTTTCTTGTCCCATTTGATTTGTATATTTCCAGTAGGGAAGGGCCTGAGACTGTCCTGGTGTATCTGGTTAGGTATAGACAGAAGGGAGCACTGAACTCATTTAGTGGTCTGATAAGGGTAAAGTACAGCAGAGCTATGACCTCCCTAGTCTTGGATGTCATGGCCTTATTTATGAGGTGTGCAATGTAGAATCTGTGTATCACCACTATGGACACCCACTGATTGAAGTATAGATAGCTATTTGTGTTCCCAAGTCTCTCAACACTGTGTTCGAGCTTAGAGGGGTGCTATATATATCATAATTCTCAGGGGTATTTCATTGCCAAAGGGGACAATGAGGCATTTTTTGCTTTAAGGTTCAGTCTGCGAGTCTGCAACCAATCATTTGTCTGTGTGATCTCCTTCTGCAATATGTTAGCATAGTTGGGGGACTCTATGTGACAGCCATCTGCAAACTTGGCAAGCCACAGGCCATCTACCTTTGCCAGGACTACAGAGAAATAGTTTCCAAACAGTTGACAGCCCAGCACAGATCCTTGTGGTATTCCACTGGTAAGTGGTCGAGTGGTGGAGGTGCAGTCCCCATCTTTGATAATGCATGCTCTGTTGGTGAGCCAGTTGGCTGTCCATCTAGAAATCTATGGGTTAATTCCCAGATGTGAGATTTTCTCTATGATACCTGAATGGGGATAGTTTCATAGGCCCTGGATAACTCATTACAGATGGTATGTCCTGTTGTCCCTTATCCAAGTATTTGTGGTTAGTATCAAAGAAATTCATTAGGTTTAATAAGTAAGATCCACCCTTGACCAAACCAAAATGCATCAGGTCAAGTGTGTTGAAGGTCACCTATGTCCCTGTGGATGAGGTCCATGCTGATTACTTTCCCTATACTTGCAGATAAGGCTTTTTAGGCTTATGCATGAATAGTTCTAGTTCAGCATGTTACCAGATTGATGTGCATTGCATATCACACAACATATGATATTCATTTCTTTAATGTAGGTGAGATTATGTGTAGAAAAAGTACTGAAACACCAGAGCTGCTGTGCTTGGGGGAGGCAACACATGGCTATATTATAAATATGTTACATATTGTTATATAGGACCTTTGGTTTGTTATGTTTCCACATATAATTTCATGTCATAGGAAATGGACAGTAAAGAGCAATAATACATAATATTTACTTCTGCATAGTGCAGAGAGCAATGGGTTTGCTTGATGGTTGACAAAGTGTTTGCTCATATGCGAGATACACATTTTTTAATACTTTCCATGTCTGCACGTAGTTAAGCAGTGTGCAAATGTGAGCCGCATTGTGAAAAATCTGAAAGTTAGTACTGAGTCTATGAAAGACACCTACTGCTTAAATGACTTTGTGGCAGCAGGTGTAAATGTATTGACACATTTCTTTTTGAGCCCAGATGATACTGGGGTCAAATCCAGGTGTATCTAATACTTGTAAAGTCCTTTAAATAAGCATTGGATGATGCAATGACAGAATATTTTATAGCTCATATGTTGCTGTGTGCTGGCACAGCACAGTGGGGTTAAGCGGTATTGCATGGAGGTAAGCAAATCATTGTACCTCTGCTCACCATTGCTGCGCATTGGTGCATGATGGAAATCTCCGCACGAACATAGAGCCCAAAAAAGTGAAGGGATCTATTGCTTTTTCTGCTACTTATGTGTGTTGTGTGTGATTCTTTTTTTTTACTAGATTAACAGTATTAAAAATGGGGTAGAATGGAAAGTGATGAAATGGGGAGCAAGCGGGGAAAGAACAAAGGGAAAGCAGGATAGGAATGTGCAGGAGGGAGGTATAAAAGAACCACAGCTATCCATTTCTTTTACAGTGTAAACTGAAAATATGTGCAGAATATTAACTGAAATGGGACTATCACCTCCACAATCATGTTGTATAGCCAATTGGACCAGATCATGCGTGTCAAGAAGACACAAGTGTGAAATGGAGAGCTATGTATGAGACATTTTTTTTTAATTCAGTAAGAGAGGACTGCTGGGTATGAGACGTAGGTATGACTGTATCAGGTAGGTTTGGTAGGTGAGGAAGCAAGTGCAAACACACAAGACAAACAAGATAATAGACAGGGATGGTGATTGACATAAAAGATTGGGGGATACCATGATTGGGGTGAGGGAGGGGAACATTGAAGCTCATGGACATCAAACGTGGAGACAGTGAAAACTGAGTCCTCACCCAATGGACTGTCATCACTGTCTCCTTACTCCGATGGAGTGCTTGATGTCTCCTCTTCCTCCTACAGACCATGAGGGAGAGCAGCATCTCCCATCCAGTGTACATGTACATCAATGGTGTGGTGCAGGACCCTATGCACCATCCCTGGTAACTCCCTGTGGGTGATGAAATCACTACCTCTGCCACTGCTCCCAGAGGATACCAAAGCACTAGCTTCCAGGGCAGTATGACCTGAGGGCACAGGTAGTACAGGGGCAGCAGAGTCAGTGCTGCCATGTTGGCTTCCAGATGTGCCAGGCATCAGTGCTGGAGCCAGTGGAGAAGGGGGTAGGTTGATCCACTGGGGTTGGCCTACCTCACCGTGCTGGGGTCTGTATCACATCAGTGAATGCTAAAAATAGTAACTGCTGATATATCGAACTTCAAAGCCCGAAAGCTGAAAAATGCAAAGGAACATATCAGCAAATTTTTTCCCAGGGAAAACAAATTGCTGATCTGTTCCTTTGCTGTTTTCAGCTTTTGGACTTTGAAGTTCGATATATCAGCATTCACTATTTTTAGCATTTGCTGATGTGATATAGACCCACTGTGCTGTGTAGCATTAATAATGTGGTACAAATGGATGACATGGAGACATTTTGATGGCACATAATAGAAAAAAAATAGAGATAAGGTTTGAGATGAATGAAAAAAGCAATAAAATTAGTACCATCACATGTGACATAAAATGCATTAATACAATTATACAACTCTTTTATCTGAAGTATTGCATGTAAGTATACATCCTAGCAGATACACACTATGGTGCAGATTGCTGAAAATAATCCTTGAAATGTGCATATATTACACATATGCATGTTCCAATTACATATTATAGTTTGCAGCAGGGCATTTACACCACTGGTATAGAGTTTTTAATTTAATGTAAATATTATTAAAGAAATAACAGTATTGTATGGTTGTGAATTGTGGCATTTCAGCCCACAACCTCAGACTCTTACAATTGTTTGTGCTACAGACAAGTTGATGTATGCTTGGTTTACATTTGGGATATGTATACTTAATTTGATGCAGCTCTATAAAAGACCAAAAAAGCTATCTTTAACTTTTAATACTACAATAACAGTTTTCTTCTTCTTGCATGGATACCACTTGCTTCCCTCAGCCTCTCTACTCGAGCAACATGAGCCAGCCAATTAAAATCACACTCAGTGGCAGCTGGGGAAAAAACAGAGAAAAGGACAGAAGAGCATTACGCATACCAGTCTTGCTTATATTTAGCTTTATAGGTCTTAGAAGTACTCTCTGATTGTCATACTAAGAAAGTTTTGGGATGTCCACAGTCTCAAATTCCTCCAAAAATGGTTGAGAGTATCCCTTTTTTCTCCTGTGTAGGTCATTAAAATGATGCCTACATTAATCTCAGTGTGTGGGGTACTAGTGCCACTAAATGCAGCCTGGGGCAGACTATTCCATGCCTCAGACTTATGCTGGGAACCAGAATACTCCCCCTGCAGAAGCCTTTGGCTGTGGTGCTTTACCAGGAGTCCAATAAAAATCCTGGACCCTTCAACTCTGTGCCCTAATCCTGGCACCTTCCCCTCTAATGTCAGGCATGTCTACCAGCCAAACTAGAGCCATGGAAACTGATGCTTTCTCACCAGTCCCAGTTATCTCATTTAATGTTAGTGCACAAACCCGAGCAACAAAGCCAACTGTGTTTGCATGATGTTAAGCTTACAGCAGCAGTGCCAAGGAGGGAGGAATTAAATAATTAAAACTGGAAGGTTAATCTGGCACTTGGCTTTAGTTTGAGGGGTGTCTACTGATGTTGACTCGAAATATATATTGGAAATTGGAGGGTAACTGTTAGGTGAATTAGGTTTATAGACATGCACTGGGGGCATAAATATTATGACCTGCCACATTTGCTTTTACCTTTATACACTGAGAAAATATATTTTTACACTGTGGGATTCAAACCTAGGCATACGAGACAAAACATTTACTTCCACAGTGTTGATTTTCCATCTTTGCACAGAAGAAGTGCTGCTCAGACATAGTCAGGAATCATGCATAACTACTGGTGACAGTTTGAGCTGTTACATATGTATGTGTGTGACCTGACAAGGTTATTGGTTATAGATCCAATTGTGTATGTATATTAGGTAATTGTGAAGCCCATGCAAGTCCAGATAGCAGAATTCTACTTACAGAACTACAGTACACAGCATACCCTCAGTCATACGTCTCAAAACACAATAATGGTGTCTTACCCCTCATACATATAATTCATATCAGCTCCACTATCTAAAGTGCTATAAGTGAGAGAGAATATAATGGGAAGTGAAACAACAGTAAAAGTGCATGGGATATCCTGTATTAGACTCCAGGACCATGTGTATGGCAGCCCTACACTTACACCTGTTGCCACAAGAATGTTGAAATAACGCATCTATTTTTCAGTTCATTGCTATAAACTGCAGTTCACAACAGTAAAAAAAAGTTGTACAACCTGTACTAGAACCCAGGATAATCTGTACTTCAGTGCTACACTAACACCTACTGCCGCATGATTAGTTATATGACATTCCCTAAATTACTAATCATTCTTAACGTATCTGTGTTAACCGCTGTGTAATGCCACTTAGTGGGTTTGCACAGAGTCCAACAGAATTAATTGAATGTATCTGGTTACAATTATTGGCTGTCTGAGTACTGTCTGTGGGTGTTCGATGATTGCAGCTGCTGGGTAACCTTGCTAATTGCCATGTAACACTGCTAAGTGCAGTTGCATGATGAAATACAGACATTTCAACAATTTATTGTTTTAGACATTTGCCTGTTTGCAGATGCCCTGTTTGTAGGTGTTCTGCAGGGGTTTTGTCTGCTTCCTGGGTGGGCCACTTCTTCAGTTTGCACACTGCCTCACTTCATGCAAACAAGATAAGCACATCCAAACCTGACATTTTTTTCTTCTTTTTCCTGTGATTGTGCTGTGCAGCACATCAAGCAAACACTGGCAACTCCCCACCCAAAAAAAAAGAAAAAAAACAGAAAAAATGACAAGTAGTTGAAATGAGGAAAAGCAATCTATGACATCCACACTAGAAAATTTTAGTACACGAGATATTTCTACATAAGTCTGGATTTGAGCTTTCATTCCAGTGAGCTTTCAGAACACAGGAAGGGTGCCTTGTCCCTCTTTGCCACACAAACAGCTATGCAGCAAGGAACTGAAATCATGCTGCATACAACCAACTGCAACATCATCTACAGTAAGGTGAAACCATACAACTATTTGTACACTTATTACTTTTGGGTGTAGTGCACTAAGTGATCACATAAGCAGTTATGACTATTGCTTGCAAATATACAGCTCTGTTTTACCTCTCTATGTTTGTTGGTCATGCTTCTCTTATCTGACTAGTAATCTGAGACATGAAGTCTGTAAGCCATTCTATATAATTGTCCTTAAAATGTGTGAGGATATTAAATTTTAATAATATCTTATTCAGTTGCCAACAAATGAAGGGCACATTGGATGTTAATGAACAGAACCTGTGAATTGTGTGCTGCATACTTACATTTCCAACCTTACATCTAACACTTTGTAAGCCTAACCTGACATAACCTGACATATCCACTGGATGTAGGGAAGCCTGCAGTGCTGTTGTGTTTTCCTTCTCCCAACCAGTAATCATTCACAGTTGCAATCCATTAAAAACAAACACTGAGAGAGTGGCTGCATCTTGTTTACATAAGATACATGGAACCAGGTATTTGTGATTCATCAGTACTAATGAATTCACACCTGATTTGCATCTTCACCATGCTAACAGCCATGAATCTACATGATAACAAGGCATCCATGTAGCCAGGGAAACTGAAGGTGAAGAGACTTGTTTATGTGCAGAAAACAGAAAATAGGCTATTACTTTGTGATATATCTGCACAGAGGATTACTGAACTTGAGAAGGTATGCTTGCATTTTGTTAGTAGCATATTACATATGCTGGAAAGTAATTAAGAAATATCTGTAGCAACAGCTTTTACACTTTTATTTGTATGCATTAGTTAGAAATGTACTGATGCCATGGGCATGTTTGTCACTGCATTTCACAGATGTACATGATTGGCACTACGTTAAAAAGGAATACTCTGTGTTATATCTGTAGACGTGTTTCAGGGACAGTTAATTTGATAGTACTTTCAGCATTTCAAAGATGGTTTGTTTACAACGTGTCATTTAGTTGTTCTTTTTTTGTTGAAGGGCAAAGCTGCATTTCTATTACAGCACAAACAATGATATGTTGCTATTATTACTCTCTTTTTTTGCATACAGCCTGTTGTTTGTATTTCCAATCTCTAGACTGTTTTATGTTTCTCCACTGGGTAATGCTGACATTCTACCTGTTCTTTTATCTGGGAACATTTATTTTGTAGTTATGTGACACTTATGTGTATTATCCTTCTGTTGTCTTTTAGGACACCTAGGAATATGCCACCCAGAGGATTCAATCCTTGAAGACCACCCTTCACTGATGCTGAAAATCAGGTCACTGTTGACGCTTTTAGGCAACATGGTGCCTTCCTGCTTGAAAGGGGATGAGGAGATATATCAAACAGAATGCAGATTTGGCAGCAGACTGTCGATGATGTTAATGCCATGGGTGGCCACAGCAGAATATATGAGCAGGTGCTGCATGGGGCCACTGACATGATTTCATCTGCACAGAGAATGGGTAACTGGGGGGCTGCTACAGAGCCACCACAAACACCAAATGAAGAGGTCCTTTCCACTGTCAGGGATCCAGACAACTCCCAGGAAAGTGCAACAAGCACGTCCCCAACATTGGTGCTTCTGTTTCAGGGATAGCAAGTATGTCCCAGGAAGAACTTCCAGATAGGCTTTTGTATCTCAATTATTGAATACTGTTGTATAGTAAAACAATTTAAATCACTGCTTTACTTCTGTTTCACAAGAATTTTATTTTTTTTTTGGGGGGGAGGATTGAAGATTGCTACAGTAAACAACACATTGTGATTGATTAGCTTAGGTTGGACTTGCCATCCAAGCTTTTGTTGAAAGTGTAGTTAATGGACATAAAAACATTAAAAGTATTTACCCCCTGTGTTACTGTTAATTGTGTTTATGTTGTCCTTACCTTTTGCTTAACTTCTTCCAGGACCATCTGACATGCAGAGGATACCATCATCTACACATGGCAAGCCAGACATTTTTATGTCAGTACTGATGAGCAATTCAAAGAAATATTTTATTGTGTGATGTTGATGTCAGGACTGTTGTGTGTATTGCTGTACTGTCTAATAGTGGCAGCACTGTTATTCTGTTAGCATATATTGGAGTATAGTAGTTTAGGTATTGATTTTTCCTGTGCTTGTTGCTTATTATCAGAGGTGATCCAGGCAGTAGAAGTGTGGGATTTCTACCACCTGATATCAGAGTATCAGCAGACTCTGATGATGATGGTGGCCAAACAGAGGGGGTGCAGAGGTTGAATCTAACACTGAGTTTGACATACAGCCATCCCCTGTAATTCCAAAGTCAGCAGTCCTATGCCTACCCATTCCAGTGAGTCCACAGACATTGGAAAGGTGGAGGCTAAGACAATTGAACAGGAAAGTATGGTTACTGTGGGTTCAGTGGCTGTTGACTCTGGCTGTAACAAAGTGTGGGTAAGGTGCCACACAGGAGTGTTGTTAGCAGTGCTAAGAGAAGGCCTGATGTTCATCCTCCACCTGATCCAGTTCTTTCTTACTGTGCCCCTCAACATATGTTTAGGGCCATCATGGAGGCACAAGCATGTTCCCATAGGTGTTCTAGAGAAATGCTTAGGGTTGTAGATGTGGCATAGGTTGGTATGTTACTGCCTCCACCATGTTGCAGATTCAATGGATTAGATGAATGACATGTTGAAATGAGCTGTGTCTGTGATGGAACATCTGCTGGGAGGGGGAAGGCATCCTTGAGGGCATAGCTCGGCAACATCGTCTGCTGTTGGCCAACATGGCCATGCCCAATCATTCTCCCATAGTGGCAGTACTTTCACTGCTCCATCAGCAGGTGAACTGTCCACACCCAGATGTGGCAGGCCGTAGGGTCATAGTCCTGGATGTACTCATGAGAAGAGCTAGTCCAGCATACATCACTCATGTTCAGCTAGCTGCAGTGCAGCTGAATATGGGTGTGGATGAGCCTGTGCAACTCCTGGCAGAGTCAGAGACCACAACAATAAATTGCCACCTCTACCATGCATGGGTCACACCTGTCCAACATACCAAGACATAGAGATAACACAGAATGTGGCTGTTTTCATGCAGACACAGACACACCAAGTTTACCTGGAGGACCCTTACAGACACACACAAAACAGTTACATGGTTTAGCCATGCAGCTTAAAACTCATTTTGCCTCACTGGCCATTTGTTGGTTTATTTAAAATTCTGCCTACTTCTCTTTCTTACTCACACACACTAATCAACCTTTTGTGTCAGCCTAGGCTTCCTGTCCCCCAACACCCTGTGCAAGTAATGATAACTGTGCCATATCCCTGTTTTTTTTTTATCTTTCAAATTCAGGAATACATAAGCTTTGTGTCTGATGCTCAGGGTTCATAACTGACATAGAGCTTAGTAGTCTGGCATTTGTGATGTTGAACTAGTAACTGTACATTTGACTTATATTGGTCTTAGAAAGCTAGACAGCTGATAGCATCAACATTTTCCATATTTATTGTTAATAATTTTGTGAGGGTTGTGAAGTCTGAAACTGCAATATATAGCATGTATATCATTATGTTCGAACTTCTCTCTTTAATGGTTTTCCAGTACAAATGAATGGTGCTAAACTGAGGGCATGCAGTGACCACCACTACTTTTGAGAGGTATGACTGTATGAATCTTTGATGGTTGAGGCCTACTATTTAATGGACACATATAAGTCAAATAAGTCTCTGTTGTCACATGTTAAGGTCAATTCAAATCACCCAGTTTTGCTTGCTTATACTACCAAGTAACAAAATGCAAGTATATGCCAGTCACGCATATTATTACGCAATACACTCCAGGTTCAACACTTACCTTGTAAATCCAGCAGTTGCAACAGTTTTAGTTCAGGGCTGACTTTGTCTGATGCAAGCAGTATATAGCAAATACACAAATAGGTAAAGGTTGTGAGAGCTGCCTGGCATCAGTATTACTATATGTATGTGCATAGGAGGAAGGTTTTAGGCCCAAAGTGGGTGAGTGAGTGTGCTCTGCATTGTCTCTTATCCAATGTGAATGCATATTGAGCACACATACATCTGCTACACCCACAAAAGCGGCAGGTTCCCCTTCTGACTCCTTATCTACATGTGTCTGTGGTGACCTTGGAATTAATGTTGAAATGTGTGCTCCTTCCCTTTGTTGATCCTGCTGAAGCTGTTTTCTCAGGATGAAGCTGTGTAGCATGGCACATACTGTGAATATTTCAGTACATGTCCATGAACTGCATTGCAGGGGTCCCCCAGATGTATCTAGGCACTGGAACACTGACTAACATCACAAGAACATGCTCTATGATATTTCTGGCTTGGGAGTATGCCTCATTATGGCATTCATCAGTGAGTGAGTGTGTGTGTGCATTTCAGATGGGTGCGTCAGACAGAGGGCCACTGCATAAGCTGCATCCCCAAGTAAATGGTGCTCTGGGATATCCCCCCTAGCATACATCTGATAAAGTTCAGATGTGTGCCAGATATGTGAGTCGTGGTAACTGCCAGGGTTGCCAGCACACACAATCAAGATGATTCCCCTGGCATTACACATGACTTAGCAGTTAGAGTGAAAGCCCTTTATATTAATGCAAAGTCTTGCTTGTTCCCTGGGTGATGCCTTCATTTCTATATGTGTGCAATCTATGGCACCCAGTACTTTAGGGTAGTGTGCTACAGGGTAGAACCTCTGCATATTTCTGGCCCTATCCTCAGGAGTATGTGAAAAATATATGTGGTCACTGGCATGTTGCAGCATAGCATTCAAGAATTGATGGAGGATCCTGGATGCTTTTGCCTGTGACACCCTCATATCCCCTACTGGTTCTTGAAAGGTAACTGTAGCTAAGATTCTAAGTGCTACACATACCTTTGCCTCCACTGGGTTGGGTTCCCCTCGGTTTGCCCTGTCTCTGAGTTGAGTACAAAAAAGGTTGCAGAGCTCCTGCAGTGTGTCTCTATCCACCCTCTAGCACTCTACAAACACCACATTGTGTAGGTTATGATAAGTTACTTGTGGTCTGAAAACTCTTCTCCTTGTTGGCCTTGGTCTGCTAGCAGCAGCATAAACTTCAGCCTATTGTACATGCACATGAATTAAAGCAGCAGCAGCCCCTAAAATTGTTTCTGTGTAGACTACTTTCCATAGCTGTATTCCAATATATTTTGGAATTCACAGGGAAAACCAGCACTGAGTTTACATGGTTGCTTTATAGCTTGTTGAATAGCTCCTCCATCTTGGATTGGTCGAATAGCACAAAGTTCAGCTGTTTATGCTGTAATTTGCACACCACAGTATTTACCTTATACAGATTCAAAGATGCCACATATACAATAAGGTTTATTAACCCCAAACCTCCCTTTTTTACTACATAACATAATCTTCTCTAGATCCCCATATAAAAGAAAACATAATGTTAATAGTTTCATATATTACTGGCATATTAGCTACACTAGCCAGATAGGAAAATTTACCTAATTCTACAAAATTCAAGATATACTTTTTCATAAATAAAAGTCTAAATGTTTTCCAATAATCCCACATATGCTTGATTTTTCCTACTATAGTCTTCCATTGTAAATCTACAATCTCTTGTTTTACAAATCTGATTCCTAATATGACTCTTACCTATTGAAATCAATTACATCATTTTTTTTAATTTTGTATCATATCCCAATCCTTTACTTTTTTTCTTTATTCCGGTGCATACTTATGTGTAAACATTTATTTTAATGCTCTATGACTTCTTTCATTCCATTCATCTATCTGGTGATTAAAATCATGTCATCAGCATGTGATAACATTATAGGCCTCTCAAGTCTTTCTTTTGTGAACTAATTCTCTAACAACCATTAATAATTCTAAACCTCCACTACCTTTAATACTATATATTGTATCATGTATATCTATACAGAATCCATGCACTGACTCTATTTACCTTACCAGGTCTTTCCACCCCACCTATCCTTACCTCAAATGGCTCAATCTGTGCTAAAAAGAAACTATCATCCTGAAAACTAAAAGAAAAGCATTCCTGCACTGTTCCTCACTAAGAGAAAGGACTGCAAGGTCTATATCTTAAGTGTAACTGTTGTGCTAAAAGATTGCTTGGCTGAACTGGGTCTACAGCTAACCTAGGGTCCATAGTAAAAGATAGCTTAACAGTCTTAGACTCCCTAGTCAGGCTGCTGTAATAACTAATAAAATAAGCATTCTACAGTGCAAACAGCCTGTATAACATGTTCCCAAAAAAACTCCAACACATAGCAGAAAGTAAACGCCAACCACGGAGATTCTTTTCTTGTGGTGTTTCGCTATGGATCGTGTTGTGGCAGAAGGCAATGCTAATAGTGATAAATTTCTGTTTACTGAATTTCATAAGGAAAGAAAAAGAGAGTTTGCTACTTCTGACTTGTGGCTTAATAATGCTACCGAATCCTGTTCAGATGACTTTGCCCGGCTAGAGAGTCTAATGTCCAAGGAGGTAACTGTGTTTTATGATTCCAAGTTGTTGGAAAAATGTTTCACTGAATATCACCCCTAGAGGACTGCGCATCGATAGGTTACCTGCCGGTGGTTTTGGTGAGGATGAAAGTGATTTACTTTCAGAATGGAGGCAGGTAGCACAAGACTGTACTCTTGGTTGGTTGAAAATACTCATTAAGAGAAACAACAGAACTGTTGAAAGTTTGCGTAAAGAAATAATTAAATTACAGCATGAGTTGATGGATAAGACTTCTCCTAACGTTTTCCAAGGTACTTTTAAAGTTATAAATGAAAAAATCAGTAAGGTGGAAAATGACGTCATTGGGAGGAAGAGATCCAAGCTCAACAGAGACATTAGAGACTATGAAAGAAAAGAGATTTTTGACTGGCCACGCAAGGGTCGTCAGCAGCGTCAGCGTCGGAATAGCAAGATGCGTATGCCCAGAAGTGAAGATGGATCATCTTGTTCCTCTATGGAGACCGTTGGCAGTCGTAAGAGCGTGTCATTTGAAGAAGCTGGAAGAGATAGTTCTACCGAACGGGTTGGAAATAGCAGGATTGATCCAAATGCAAGCAAGTCGAATGTTCAGACCCATTCCAAGAAGAATCAGGGGAAAACATCTTCTTTTTTTTCACAAAAATTAACTGTAAGTGCAACCCGGACTTTGAATTCAGATGAAAGAATAGTTTCTAATGTGAATTTTTTGAAACTTCAAGCTGATAACAATTTTTCCTTATGTTCAGATAGTATGAATATTGTGAATCTTTCTGATGTTAGTTTGTCTTTTGAAATGAGTAATGTTTTACGTAAAGGTACTAAGTTTATTCCGACAAAATTGCCTATGTTATCTGATGTTCTTTTGGAGGTTAAAAGATTTGTTCGTAAATTAAATTTAAAAGTGTTTTTTTCTGAACGCAATGCCCATGGTCGTAAGGACTTTTCTGATGACCATGACAATTTGATAAATGTACAAGAAGATGATGAGTTGCTCAATATGAGCATTTATGACATCCCTGATGATTTAGTTTTTGAAAATGAAAATGTTTGTGAAGATAATCAAAATGGTGGACTTTTTGGTATGGGTTATACTCGTTTAAGTATGCCGTACCTTTCTAATGATAGCTCCTTTTTGCCCCCGAAGCAATCTGTTGCCATTAATGTTTTTGAAAATGTGGTTTGTGCTAGAATTGAAAAAGAATATTTGGATATTTGTAAGCAGAAAAGACCATTTAATCTTTCTAAGGCAGAATGGCTTGCACTTAAAGAATTTAGAACCACTTTAGATAAAGTGGTTATAAGACCTGCTGATAAAGGGGGCAGTTGGGTTGTTATGAATAGTGAAAAATACGCAGACAGCGTTGAGGTATTGCTTAGAGAAGATACCTATGAAAAATTAGGTTTTAACCCATTAAAGCACTATTCTGATGAATTGATTGAATTACTTGAAAGAGGGGAGAGGCTTGGCTTTTTGTCTTGTAGTGATGTTAATAAGTTATTGGTAAAGGAACCTAGGCACCCTTATATTTATGCGATTCCTAAAGTTCATAAGGATTTGGTTAACCCTCCGGGAAGACCTGTTATTTCAGGGATAGGTTCTTATATTGAGAAAACCAATAAATTTATTGATTTTCATCTTAAGACATATTTATCCAGAGTGTCTTCTCATGTTAGGAATACTCAAGATGTGTGTGGAGCATTAAGGGGTATGTCATGGAATCAGGAATTTTATTGGGCCACGGTGGACATCTCTTCTTTGTACACTAATATCGATAAACAGTGGGGACTGGAAGCTATGAGAAAAATAATGGGGGAAGGACCCAGAATTTCATTTTTGTTACCTTTGTTAGAGTTTAGTCTTACACATAATTATTTTGTTTGGAATAAAGAATTTTATCTTCAGGTGAAAGGAACGGCAATGGGTGCGGCGTTTGCTCCTACGTATGCAGTTATTTATATGGGGGAATTTGAGAAAGAATTCATGTTTCACAAAAAGTTTTTCGTAAATAATGTAATTTTTTATAAGAGATACATAGATGATCTCATTTTTGTGTGTAAGGGGGAATCTTCCCAGTTTGATGATTTCATGCAGGACTTAAATATGAATGCACATGGGCTTCAGTTTGTGTCTGAATGTTCTAGATCAAGAATTTCATTTTTGGATGTTGAATTTTATGTGGGGGAGAACTATAAGATACAATTTAGACCTTTTAGGAAACCGACTTCGGTGAATAATTTTTTACATGCTAGCAGCATGCATCCTCCCCATTTAATCAATGCTTTGCCTGAACAGGAATTCAAAAGAATTCTGAGAAACACTTCTGATCCCAATTTATGGGACGAGACATTAGATAAAGTGTTTCATAGACTTCTGAGTAGAGGGTATTCAGCAGAAATTCTGTCAGGCTTAAAAAGCAGATTATGTGGTGGAAGGAAAGTAAGAAGTGAGTTTAGCACACGTTATACAGTTGTTGATAAGGAGGAGAAATTATTTTTTGTTTCAAGATATTCAGATTTTTCTCAAACCATAGAGAAGATTGTTAGACAGTTTTGGAGTGTGGTTTGTGATGACATGATCGTGGGAAGTTTGTTTCCTACTCATGTTAGTTTTTCTTACAGAAGATTTAGTAACTTGAAGGAGTTATTAAATAAAAAACTAGAACATTCTACTGATGGAGAAAATGTTGGAATGGAGAGATGTGGTAGGTGTTCTGTATGTCATCTGGCTAGAAATTTAGATGGAAGGAAAATTAATGGGAAGAGATATAGGGCATTTGAGAAATTTAATTGTTTGTCACAAGGGGTGGTTTATGTTTTGGGATGTGATTGTGTTCAATCATTATGGTATATTGGTCAAACTACCAGAAAGATCAGGGTTCGTATTTTGGAACATTTGGGAGATGTGAGAAGGGAGAATTTGGATAGTCCCGTGGCTTTCCATTTTGTTAAGGTTCATAATGGCAACACTGAAGGATTTATTTTCAGTGTTTTAGCCAGACCACATTTTGAAGGTGGAAATTTTAAGACAGAACTTAACAAGTTAGAACATAAGTTGATTCTCAATTATCACACTTTACATCCGGGGGGCTTGAATTTAGATGTAGGTTTATCTTTATGAAATATCATATGATATTTTATGAAATTTATATATTCACATTTTCATATTTTGCATTTTATATTTTGTATTATATAGATTTATATTTTGAAATTGTCTTGCTTTATGAGAAAGTTTTGCATTTGATATTCTGTATTTAAAATATTCAGCATTATTTAATGCTTTTTTGTGTATAACATCAAATGTTTGAAGTAGTTTTCATTATTCATTCATTTATCCACATTTATTTACTTATTTATTTATTTATTTATTTACATTGTATAGTTTAAATGTTGGATAATGTGGATTATTATTGATAAATTAGTATTTAAACAGTATATTTATGGGCATTTTCATGAAAATGGTATTTAAATGTTTTGCAAAGCAGTCAAGTAAGAAAAAAATTTTCAATCAATTATTTCATAATTGGTTGATAGAATAATGAGTTTATGTGTTTGTATTTAAGGAGATGGGTTTTATTTGATGTATTGTTCCACTGAAGGTGAATTGCCGAGGTACCAGGACATGTGAATAAAGTGTTGTGGCTTTCCATCTCCGTGGTTGGCGTTTACTTTCTGCTACGTGTTGGAGTTTTTTTGAGATTCTTTTCTTGTGGTGTTTCGTTATGTATAACATGTTCCCCCTGCTTACTTCATCTCACAGTTGCTAAATAAATAAATATCTGTACAAAATTCAGGTTAAAAACTTGCTTATTCCCAACAGTCAGTAAAATTGTCTGGCTAAACTACAAACTTTGTTTAATACAATATTGAGTAAAATACAGCTCACTTTCAAAAGAATTGAGTAAATTGCAGCTCACTTTAAAAAGAACTGAGTGAAAACACTGTAAAGTTGTATTCTTTAAGCCTGCATACTCACAGACCCCAGAAATCGTTGTAGCTTGGTATAGCCCCTCTTCGCTTGCTCTGCGCCCCACCCTGCCCCAAATTCCTCCCACCCACACTAATGCTAAATGTAAGCCCAATAAATCACTCCCCCCTCCTACAACCTATCATAGATAACCCGCATCTCCACACACCACCCCTTCCTGCCAACAACCCTCTTAATTCTCCACCCACATTCCTTACCAAATACCACTACTATCAAGATGAGACCAATTATGTTCCTCTTAGTTATATTGCCTGGGCTATATCTCCTCACCATCTATGAAAACCAGCCCTATCTTGGCTTTCACCACCCCATATCTCATACCATCTCTGCTCCTACCTTGAGTGAATCAGACCAACACCTAGCTCACTACAAACCTGTCTTCTCCACTTTTAACAACCATCAACTAACTAGACCATGGTCCATCTCCCCCAAAACTAGATATTATCATAAAATAATAAGTAAAATGCTGAAACTAATAATCACTGTACAAGTTACTCTGATTTGGGATGGAGACATCCACCCTAACCCTGGACCCACCCTTCCCACAAGCTCCCAGTCTACTACCACCTTCCACATATGCCTAAATTTAAGGTCCCCTAACTCTTTCCTGGCCTGTCACCTAAACATCAGGAGTATTAACAACAAGGTCCATAATCTTCATGCCCTTTTACACACCTACTCTCCTGATGTGCTATGTCTTACAGAAACCTGGCTAAAACTAGGAACTAAAAATGATGAGGATATCCCACCAGGGTACAACATACTTAGTCTAGACCAAAACACCAGGAAAGGTGGATGAGTAGCAGTTCTGTTTAAAAAGACAATAGGTGTCTCACTAGCCCCACAACAACCCCCCTTGTTCAATAATGCAGAAGCCCAAGCTAGCAAACTACAGCTTAACAAAAGTAAATCTATATTCATTGCCTGCATTTATATCCCCTCAAGCAACAATGCAAATACCCTAGATGACTTCCTCCAATAGCTTTCCAACACATACCCCCAAGAAACTATGGTGTTAGGAGACATTAATATTGACTGAAACAACTGTTCCTCTGAATCTCCCACCATCGATATAAACCTTTACGGCTATACCCAACTTGCATCCTCACCCACCAGAATAAACAAATCCAACTACAAAGGCAGTATCCTGGACTGGATTCTTATCAACAATCACTCACACCTGTATAACACAGGTACCCTCCCAGATGATATAAGTGACCACCTACTCACTTACATCATTAAGCATAACGTAAACAACCACCACCAAAGTTCTATATAAATCTATCAGAAGCAACAAGAACTTTAACTCCACTGACTTTCAGAATGAACTCAGAGCATGCAATTGAGCCATACTTAAAGAACTTCCTCTAGATGATGCTGTAGACTATTTTAATTCTAAATTCCTCTCCATTATAGATTCCCATGCTCCTATCTGCACCCTCAGATCCAAAACTAAGACCACCCCCGGCTCTCTAAAGTAACCAAAATCATAGCAAGAAATAAAGTATGGGACAACTAGCGCACCAACAAGGAGCCACTTGACCATATTAAATTCCGACAACTAAGAAATGATACCAAGGAAGCCACATTGTTAGACAAAAAAACTTCTATCAACACCTTCAGCTAAAACAACAGAACAAACCTCAAAACTTTTGAGCAGGCATAAACAAACTGCTCCACCCTGGCCAAACCTCCACCCTCACCCTCTCAACTTGTGACTTTAAAACTCCAGAGGAAACTACTAACATCATTAACAATTTTTTTTACCAAAACTATCCAATCACTAGCTAGCCAAATACTCCCCACCAGCTCCTTTCATAATGCCTCCACAAACACTACCCCACTCCCTTTCACCTTCCAACCTGTAACTACATCGACCATCCGATCTTTAGGTAACAAACTAAAGGCAACTACCCTGGCAGCTGATCTCCTCCCACCAGAATATTTTAAAAAAAGGGGCAGATGCCATTGCATACCCTGTCTTAATCATAATAAACCACACCTTGACTGAAGCCACTATCCCCTCTCTCTGGAAGGTTTTCCATGTCATTCCCCTTCATAAAGGAGGGAATTCTTTAGACCTCTCAAACTTCCGACCAATGGCTATACTATCACCACTGGCCAAAATTATAGAAAATGCATCCACAACCAATTAATGCACTATCAAACCCAAAATAAACTACTGGCCAACTCTCATCATGGTTTTAGGCCACACCTCATCAGCCCTCCTACCCTTCTCTAACTCTATCAACATCAACCGAAACAATAAACTTACCTCTGCTCTCTTCTTAGATCTCTCTAAGGCCTTTGATATGGTCAATCACCAACTGCTTCTCCGTACTCCGAAGGAACTGTCACTGAATAGTAGCTCTATTAAATGGTTCCAATCTTACCTGTCTGATAGACAACAAGCAGATTTATGACAGAATACCCTATCCACATGTCTACCCATTACTCTAGGAGTCCCCCAAGTCTCCATACTAGGACCACTGCTCTTCTCAGTCTTTATCAATGACCTACCCACCATCACTCCCAAAGCCACCTGCATCCAATACGTGGATGACTCTACTTTAATATGTACCGCCTCCTCCTCAGCTGAGCTTATAAGCCTAACCCAGAATACTTTCAGTGATGTAGAAAAATGGTTTGCAAACCATCAGCTTCTATTAAACCCCAACAAAACTAAACTGCTCATATTTTCCCCCACCTGGAAATCCTCCTCACCATTCTTTACTATAAGTTCCAACAATGGCACTATTATATCCCCAGATACTCACACAAAACTCCTGGGTGTTACAGTCGATAACTCCCTAAAATATGATATCCATGTCAATCAAACCATCAAACCTGTCAACAAAAAACTGGAGTCCCTATACAGGATCAAAACCTTCCTCAATCCTTTTGCAAGTACCACTATCGCTCGGTCCTACCTACTATCTACTCTCCTCTATGCCTCCCCCCTCTTCACTAACCTGAACAAAGCCACCCTTACCAAACTTGTTAGTTGTTACAAACATATTGCTAGATTTGCTACAGGTGCTACCTCTAGGACCCACCATTGTATCAACTTAACTCAGCTAGGATGGCTGGAGTGGCCCAGTCTTCTCCGATACAACCAACTTATAAATAGCCCATAAAATACTATATCAACCCAAACAAACACCAGCACTAAATAAGATCATCAAACCATACAGCAACCTGAGGTCACTACGCTCTGCTGACAAACTGCTGGTACAAACAACTAAGAGCATAAATGTGGCTGGGGACTCTCTATTCACCAACTCAGTAGGCAAAACTTGGAATATGCTACCTGCTGAATTTCCTCACCAATCTTCATTAACCCAGTTCAAAAAAGCCTCAAACGACACTTCCAACAGCATTGGCAGTGTCCCTGCTTAAACCCTGACTAATCACCACCCACTGTTCCTGCAAACTCTCCCTAAGCATTTCAATCATATACTCTAATTAGTGCATGAATTCTTGAAGGGACTTAGCCCATAACTGTGTGTATTATCGTCTGAAATTGAAGCCGCATGATTCTGATGTCATCTACTATGTTTTATCTAGGTTTGTAACCCTACTGAAAACTGCATATTATACTTATCTCTAAATGTTTCTATTGTTCCTAATGTATTTGTACTCTGCTTTCTGGAGATTTTCTCCCCGGGCCTCCGCTGAAAATGGACATATATCCAGTCAGACTTTCCTGGTAAACAAATGTAAAATAAATAAATTGTATAATGTTCACAATTTTTACTTCTATTCTTTTTTTATAATTTTCATAAAAAAATTGATAGTCCATATTACTCTATACCATGACCTCCAATTTCTTATTTAATTTCTTTGACCTTCTTTCTATATAAGTTTAGATATCCCACTATGTAATTCCTTATATTTAAAACCTACATTCAGCCTTCCATTTAACATTTCTAAAACATATTCCTTCTGTTCTATTGTCATATTTTTACACATTTGATATTCTATTCCATCAGGTCCCACTGCTGTTTACTTGTCCTAATATTCTAATTCTTTCTCTTTTCCAAATCCATATTATCTTGATTAGAAAAAAGTTTTTACTGTCCATGGCATTTTTCCTTTCTTTCCCTTCTCTTTAAACATTTCTTTTACATAATCACTATTTTCTTTATACTTTTTGATCTCTACATATCATTTCCTCTTTATCTTTCAATTATTTCATGCCCCCTTCTTCTTTTATTATTTTACTTAAGTACAGAACTGCTTTCTTTCCCTGAAGAAGATATATTTGCTTAAATAAATTCTTAATTTTACTTGATTTATCCTATACATTTCTTTTTCATTAATATTCATTTATTATTTTTTTCTAAATTACCAAATGCCTCATTTATAATGTTATATCTTTTCTTCACTTTATTCTTATCTCCTTGCCACACTATATAACATTGCTTATATTTTCTGCTAAAACAACTTCACCATTCAGGTCAATCTTTGTAAAAGTGTTTCATAGTAATATGATCATCCCATAATTCTAACAATCATATTTCCCTTTTTTTTCACATTCTCTTTCATTTAAACTTTTTAAAACTTTTTCTACCTTAATGACATCCTCCTTGTTCTTTTATCTCTTCCTAAATAACCCTATAATTAAAAAAAAGTATTTCTACTGTACCTTCTTACATAGTCTGTATTCCATTAGATACGATAAAAATAATTTATTTCTGTTCTATACATTCCTCTACTATATGCCCAATCACTATTATTCTAAATACTTAATTTACCACATCTCATAATTGTCATCACTTTTTTCACACCACCTCCTTTTTCCCCCTAAATCACAATTCAGATCTCCTGCTATAATAATTTCCATGTTTAGAAGCTGATTAAACATGTTTTCCCTTTCTTTGTTTGCAACATCTGCATATAATGCAATTACATATATAATACTTTTTCTTTACATCTTATGTCTATAATAGTTATCCTTCCCATTATTACTAACATTACATCCAGAATTTAACTTTAACTGTCTTTTTAGTCAGAATTTCTATTCCAGAGCAAGTATCTTGACCTGTATTCCAAATAATATCATTCCCCTATCCTCTTCCATTAATAATTGAATGTCTTCTTATACTGTTATGTCCATCTCTAATTCTTTACTGCATTCTATAATGGTTATCCTTATAACTGTGCTTTTTAAGCTATTTACATCTATAGCTAGTATTCGACAATTATCTCTTTTTTATGCAAAGAATCCTATTAGACTAATTGTATTAGTCCTTCACCCTTTTCCTTTCTTTTTTCTTTCATATTAAGCCCTTTAAATTTTCTTTTCTCTCACGTACTCTTTTACCAATTGAATTATTTTTACCTTTAACTGTTTTCTAATTCCACTCTTCCTTGTCACTAAAACTCAGGACCTTCTTTTGTATTCACCTTGGTTTTCTTTAATTTATTTCCATATTTCTTCTCATTCTTATCTTTAATGATACCTTCCTCTCCTCCTTGCTTCTGCCCCTGCTTTTCTTGATTTATTATTTCACTCTATTCTTGTATCTGTTCCTGCTCTTCTTGCTCAAACCTACTTAGTGTTTATGCTTCGTCCTTGCATTACTTGCAATCCATCCACACGACCAAACTAATTACATTTATAACATTGCAATTCACATTTTTGTCATCATGTCCTGTTTCACCACAAATTTAACATTTTCTTTTAACAGAATTAATAAGTAAATGATTTGTTTTTCCACAAAAAAAAAAGTTTTCAGTTGACCCCAATATTTCACAACTCCTTTTTGACATTCAAGATTTATGACACTAGTAATATGTACAATCGTTTCATTTTCCATTTTTAGTATAACATTGCTAGCCACCTAGCAGTGTAAACCTTGGCTCTAGATGATTGTCACCATTGAACTAACACCCCGATCCCATGTGCAAAAATGAGAAAAAGCGGTGATGGATGGATGGATTGCAGACCCATCCCTTAGTCCATAAACCTCAATTATCATACACTTTATAAATGTCCATTGCTTCTTTAAATATGTTACTTAAGTGACTTTCCAAACCGTCTTTTTTGACTTCAATCCTAAATTCCTGTATATTTTTTTCTTAATTTCCCTATAAAAAAGAACTTTAAAAAGATACAAGTTCGAAGGAGCACAGTCTTTCTTTTTCATATTTTCCCAAAACATTTTCCATTACATGTCCATTTTCAAAAATAACATCACGAAAAGTCAAACTACCTATATGAATGAAAGCTCTTACCTCTGAAGGTTTTGTTCCCAGTGGATAAATAATATTATCCCATACCTTACATATTTCCAATGCTCTTTATTCTTTACTATCAGTCCTTACTGTGGAATTTATTCTCTGCTTAGATTCTGACCCTTTTCCATCTGCTTCTTTCCTGCCTTTCTACCTTACTTTATCTGCTTACAATATATTTTCCTTCACAATATCCTTATTTTTAAGTTCAACATATTCTTTTTGCATTTTTTCCATCAAATTCCCTCCAAAAATGTCACTGCCACTATCTGGTTCATTTGTCCACAAATTCTGTAGTACATCATACTGCAACTCTCCCAAATGGAGGGTTGTAATTGAAACTTTATTACTGTCCATTGATTCCACGGCAGAATGTTGGAACCTGCATTCTGAATCCTCTGAAGGTCTGACTGACTTCACTTCTCCCTCCACACTATCAAAATGGTTGTTCATAGGTTCACAGGTGTGTACTAGGCTAATGGCCCTGGAGACTTTACAAGCCTAGCCCATAGGATTGCCCTGGCATCGTGCCACCTGACCTTAGTTCCCAGTGCGTCTGTCGAGTAGAGCCACTGAAGTGATCCCTGGGGTGAATTTTCTATTTCCCATCCACTTATCAAGATTCTTCTTGAAGAGGGTCAGTGAGGTGATCTGTTTGACATGTATGGGAAATTTATTCCATAGCATGGCAGTCTCTGGGTTAAGAACCTGTCCTTCCAGCATGTTCTGTTGATTGTAGTAATGAGGCTGAGGACTTTGGAGTGTGTGTTGCAGAGGGATTAGGATTTCTTTAGATGTAGCAATTCTAACAGAGCTGGGTCAGACATGGCTTTGTAAGTCAAGCAGAGATCACCTCTAAGTAGGCGATATGAGGCAGAGAATAGTTGGAGTTTTTTGAGTCTATCCATATAGGACAAGTGTTTAAGGCCTAGGATCCTTTTTGTGAGGTACTTTTGTGGCCTCTCCAGTTGTTGTACAAGCCAAATGGGGCATTGTACTTGATGACTGGCCTAATGAAGGAAGAGTAGAGGGAGACAATGATCTCTTTCTTCCTGGATGCAAAACTCTTAGTAATGAGATGTGCCACATAGAAGGACTTTCTGACCACAGTGGCAATGTGATGGTCAAAAGAGAGGTTGCTGTCAACCTGTGTTCCCAGATCTCTTATAATGCCTTCTGTGTTCAGTGGACTACCATCAATGTGGTAACTCCTGGGAATTGGGTTTTTCCCAAAGGGGATGATGACACATATTTTGGCATTTAGCTTAAGGCCATGGTTCTGACACCAGTTGTTCGTCTCAGTGAGGCCTTTCTGTAGGATGTCAGCATCACCTGGGGAGTTAATACTAGCTCTCAACTTGCAATAGTCTGCGAACTTTGTCAGCCAGAGTCCCTTTGTGTTGGCCTGGACTTCAGAGAAGTAGATACCAAACAGGAGAGGACCCAGGACCAAACCCTGTGGGACTCCACTTGTGACTAGTCGGCAGTCTGAGTTGGAGTCAGCTACTTTCACGCTGTGGGTTCTGTGAGCCAATTTGCCACCCACCTAGAGATATAGGGGTTGACACCTAACTTAGTGACTTTTTCTATGATTCCTGAGTGGGGAATTGTATCAAAGGCCTTGGCCAGATCATGGCAGGCTGTATGAACCACCTTGCCTTCATCCACAGTTCTGGTGACTGACTCAAAGAAGTCGATCAGGTTGAACAGGCATGATCTACCCTTCACAAAACCAAACTGTGTGGGATCCAGAGTTTGGAGATTCCCTATATCCTTGTTTATTATTGTGTTTAAGAGTTACATCAGAATGGGAAAGCTTGACTGCCTTCCACATAGCTCTATCACACTCCTTCACCTCTCCTTGCTGATGTGAAGACACAACTAGTTTCTCTCCCACATCTGTCACTCTTCACACTTCTTCAATTGCAGATTCATCTATTGATTTATCTTTTAAAGATACAAAACTGTCACCAACAGTTTTAAACAGCATATCTATATTCTTCCTGCTTCTGTGAGCTGCCTTTGTATTTAGAATGGAAACAGGAAGCATCACAATAACGATCCCACTCATCAACAAAACGATGAGTAGGGGAAGTTCCCCAGCATCATAGCCAAATTCTTTCAGTTAGTTTAAATACCAGCCCAGGTCTTCCATGAAAAGGTGCCACTGACATGGGACTAACCCGGTCAACAAAGTATAGAAAAAATAAATTAATATGTATACTAATAGTATTGTATATTTATGACACTGTTTATATCATTATTCCTTTTCATTAAATGCACTATTCTAGTGAAAAGGCTTTATCTTGTTGCTTTTTTAAAATTATACAAAAGAATTTTGTTAACATTTGGTGCTACAGGCACAAGAGCTAGAAAGAGCATCTTTTTCTTCTTAAGAGGCTGTGGTGTTTTTCCTGTCTCATGCCAATTCTGGCAGCCTGGAGGGTTGGAGTTTAGTGTGGACATTTAAAAACCATCTAGGGTAGCTGCACTGTAGAATGGTCTTATGTTAAAAAAACCTGTAACAGCAAGACAAAATAACATACAGAAAGCTTTTCATTTATCGAACATCTGTCAGTTATGAGATATTGTCAGAAGTATTCTAGAAGATGCCATTCACAGCTTCTACGTCTGGTGTGAGTTCCTGTTGTATTTTTGTGTGTTGAGGTTTATTGTGACCAGTGATGGGAGTAACGTGTTACAAAAGTAACGCATTACTGTAACATATTACATTTTTCACTAACTACTAATATTCAGCATTACTTTTCAATATAGTAACGCAGTAATAGTAATTAGTTACCTTTTTAGTAACTAGTAACACAAATGTGCATTACTTTTTGCGTTACTTTTCTGTTCACATCATGTCAAGGCAGCCCCCTTGTCACACAGACTATTGATGTCCTCGCATTTAGCTAATGTCAAACTGTTACTTTGCCCGTGCATGCCAGGAGCCAAGTTAATTGATTGCATGTGTTGTTTTAAATATTGCACCATCCTAGCTCCAGAGGAATCATAGCATAAACCATGTGCATAAAGTAAAGCGGCTGTTTAGACTGTAATGCATTGTGAGAAAGTCTAGCTTTGGACCTGTTATAAAAGCCTTCTTATTTTAAATCAAAAAAAGAGCAGTTGTATTACACAGAAGCTGGTGAACAAGACTCTACATCCTTGAATTAAAGTGACTCTGAAGGATAAAAGTAAGAAACAGTTTTCAGTTGTTTAAAAATATGACCCTCCAGCCAGCAGTCTATGGACAGGACAGCTCTAGGTGAAATTAGTCACCCATCTGATTAATTATGCATGAAGCACACCCTTCAACCCCTTTGAGGGCAGCCTAAACCATTCTGCTCCATACAAAGCTTGATTAATTATACATGATCCACGCCCCTCTTACCAACTGGGTAAGGGCGCAACCTCCTTTCTCGTGCTTTGCGAGTTCGCAGCATTTTTCAACAGTTAGCAGTTACATTATGTGGCTGGCTAGAAAAACGGAATGAAAAAGTAATCTCTTTTGAGTAAATTCGTGGTATGTGCCTGTTAGTTTTGTTTTGTTTTTTTCTAAATATTTTATTGCAAATTACTGAGTATGGAAGTCCAGGTCCCTGAGTAATAACACAGATGCTTTGTTTCATGTCATTCAATAAATGCACTCTTAACACAACACATTTTATTTTGGTAGCTTACCAAGTTTAAAAGAGCGATATTTAAAAATCATCCTTAGTTTTGACCCTTGCCGCACCATTATTTATTTTTGGCATTGTCCGGATTTGTTGTGTGCAGAGGTTAAAAGGTTTGGGTGTATAAAAACTGCACTCGTTAGCTGCTTGGACATAGTACAGAAGGGTAATTCTGTAATTACAAGAGTTTTAAGTGTATTGTTTGAGGAAACATTTAAGAACAACATCAATGCAGTTGTCTATTACAAATTTGTGGAAAGGTTTATATGTAATAGGAGTACTTTGGATTAGTGTAGACATTTTCTATTTTTGTAAAGAAATACTGCAGATTATAATTGAACTGTTTGACTGAAGAAGCTGTACATACTGGTGTTAAATCATTTGTACACTGGAGTATATTTGCTGGGAAAGATGTTGTATGCATTTTATTAATAAATATGTTAAAGAGTAATGGTCCTAATATTAAACCATGTGATACACCTAATGTTTTTTCCTGAGAAGATGACAGCTCATCTGACAAGGGTAAACACAGTGTTCCAAGGATAAGGACACTTTTAATCCAATTGACTGTACTGTTTATGAGGCCTGGTTCCTTGATCCAAAATAATAATATGGGTATCAAATGCTTTACATAGGTCAAGAAACAGGGATGCAACCATTTCACCTTGATTTCTTTTTCAAGAACGTAGTATGTCAGTATTAGTAATGCTGTTTCTCTGCTGGTAAAACTTTGGTGTGTTGAGAAAAGCAATTTGTTCTCTGCTAGGTAGTTGATAAACAGTGGTGAACAGATTTTTCAAGTATTTTAGACAGAGAGGCTATAGAGCTATAGTTTCCCAGCTCAAGATAATTGCCATCTTTATGTGTAGAAATAGCATAAGATTGTTTCCAGACTTTTGAGACTGTAGCTTCTTGGAGAGAGCAACTTATTACTATAGATACTGGGTATGCAGTGGGATCTGCTGCTTCGAGATATTCTACAGGAATGCTGTCTGCTGCATATTTTGTCTTGTGGTAAGTGAGTAGGTAGTACCTTCTCTATGACTTAATGTTGTATTAGCCATACTGGGTTTATTAAGGATGTTAGTAGCATATATATATATATATATATATATATATATATATATATATATATATATATATATATACAGAATGAATTAAACCTGCATGCTATGTTAGAATTTATTTCATCTGTAAAAAAGAGTTGTGATTTTTGACATTGCTGAATAAGTTCATTGATTGCTGACCAAAACATTTTTGGAACTTTACTGTAATTTTCTTGTATGGCAGTATAGTAGTTTTGCTTAGCCTTTAGAATGGTAATTTTTAGTTATGTCTTGCAAGTGCCGGTACTGTTGCCAATTGTATGTTTTTTTCTGAATGTCAGTTTTTCATGCTTTGTTTCTATTATATATTTTAGCTTTTTTATATCTAGTAAAGGCCATGGTGCATGATTGCAGATCTCTTTGCCCAGTCGCACTTTGTGGTGTGCATTTTTCATTTCTTCTCTTAAAAATGCTGAGCATTGCAGAAAGAGTGCAGTGTCCTATTTTGATCAGATTATTTGAGTGTATAGTACTGTTAGTGGTGCAGCTTTGGCACGGTGTAGATATTTCTTGTGTTTTTAGGCTTGCTGCTATCACCTGATTACCACAATGTAGGCAAGCTTTCCATCAATTCATTGTTATAATTTTTTTTGTGCTGAGACATCGTGCACAGTCAGTTCTTTCTTGTTTCACATTAAAGGTTCTGCATCATTTTGCAGCCATAAAAGTCATATGACTAACATATCACAGGCAGATTGCTTTCTTTTGATTATGTACCATACCAAATGCTTTGCAACACTATTATAACATTTGATTTATAGGCAGTCCTGCAGAATTCACTTGATTAAAGCATGATAGACAGGGTCCCCCTCTTTCAATGTGTAACTGTGTGCAATTAGAAAAGATCGCTCAATCACCTGATTAATGTACTGGTTATACAGTCAAGGTCCTCGTCTTTGTGTGTAACTATGTGTGTCAATCACCTGATTAATGTACTGGTTATACAGTCAAGGTCCTCGTCTTTGTGTGTAACTATGTGTGTTAATCACCTGATTAATGTACTGGTTATACAGTCAAGGTCCTCGTCTTTGTGTGTAACTATGTGTGTCAATCACCTGATTAATGTGCTGGTTATACAGTCAAGGTCCTCGTCTTTTTGTGTAACTATGTGTGTCAATCACCTGATTAATGTACTGGTTATACCAGGGGTGGGCAAACTTTTTGATTCGTGGGCCACATTGAGTTCTAACATTTGACAAAGGGGCCGGAACAGGTGCAGATAGATGGCATGCTTTGAAAACATCACCTCATTGGGGGAAAAATACACATCTTGGGATATGGAGAAAACATGTGCTTTAATTTCCAATGAAGATGAAGAAAAGCATTACAATAAAATCTCTGACTTCGAAATGAGTCTTTAAACACTGAAAATCAAATAAATGACCATTTTATTTTAAAGCACTGAAAGTTCTGTTATCCTTCAGGATATCACCATCACTCTCCTCCTGTCTTTTTTTTCAAAAACGGTAGGAGATGCAGATGTACTTGTCCTGTTCCTTTTATTCAATTTGTTTCCCCGGTGCCAAAAGTCAACAACGACCAGTGCAAGGACGAAACAGTTGCTGCAAGTCAGTCTGTGAAGAGTTATATTTGATCTGCGCGCACTGTTTATTTTAACAACGTGCATATCACGGAGACACACACATTTTAATGGGAGCAGTGTTGTTGGTCTCCTTTTTTAGCCAGCGCATCAAAGTCTGGAGTTAGTTTTGTTGTGGCGATTCTCAGGATGGATCTGAGGTGTAGGTCTGTTAACTTGGATCTGTGGCTGGCTTTGTTGATGTTCATGACGCTGAAGGTCTGTTCACACACGAAGGTAGAGCCGAACAAAGCCAACATCATCTGCGCTTTTAGATTTGGAAACGCGGCATCATTGAGTGAAGCATAGAAGTCATTTAGTTTCAGAGAGCTGAACTTCTCTTTTAAGGCAGGGTCAGACTGAAGGTCGATCAGTTCGAGCTGAAGTTCCTCTGAGCTGTTTCGGAGTCTTGTGACAGAGGAAAGGCCACCAATTGAAGTGACTTGTCAATTTTGTCGAAATCCAAAAACTGACGGCAGAATTCTCCGTGCAGTGCATCCAGTGACTCACTGTATTTCTTTACTTTTGCTCCGGCCTCTTTCAGCGTGGCTAGTCTAGGAAAATGAGTGAATGACTTGTTCAAAATCTGCCTGGAGAATAAAGCCAGCTTGGATTTGAAGGCTTTCACGTTTGTGTACATCATGCACAAACTGCTCCTTCCCCTGCAGTTTCACGTTGAGCTCATTCAAGTGTGAAAATACGTCCATAGCAAACGCAAAGTCACACATCCAGCTCTTGTTGCTCAGCTCAGGAAATTCATCAGTCTTCCCCTGCTGCTCCAAAAACACGCCAATCTTCTCTTTGAGCTCCCACACTTGTTGAAACACTTTGCCCAAACTCAACCAGCGGACACGGGGGTGATAAAGCAGGTCCTGGTGATCCGCATCAGTTTCCTCCAGAAACGCAATGAACTGACGGTGCTGAAGTCCCCGTGCGCGTATGAAGTTGACGAGTTTCACCACATCTAGTGAGGAAACATCAGAATTGCAGGGGAAATAAAACATTAACAATGTTAATTTATTAAATTTTTTTAAGTTTGGTGGGCCGAATCAAAACGTTTAACGGGCCGCATGTGGCCCCCGGGCCGTAGTTTGCCCATGCCTGGGTTATACAGTCAAGGTCTTCGTCTTTGTGTGTAACTATGTGTGTCAATCACCTGATTAATATACTGGTTATACAGTCAAGGTCCTCGTCTTTGTGTGCAACTATGTGTGTCAATCACCTGATTAATGTACTGGTTATACAGTCAAGGTCCTCGTCTTTGTGTGTAACTATGTGTCAATCACCTGATTAATGTGCTGGTTATACAATTAAGGTTCGTGTCTTTGTGTGTAACTATGTGTGATTAGAAAAGATTGCCAAATCCCCTGTGTAATGCCTAGGGTTACTTACCATCACTTGATTAATGTGCTGGATATATGTTTAATGATCAGTGTAACCATCCGTGAGTTCTGTTCCCCACATTACCCATTCATTGGACACCACACTGTTCACTTTCCTTAAAAACACAGAAATGCAATGTTTTTGCAGAAGAACTAAGTAGTAAGCAACATTAATAAGGCATGGATAGTACAACTTATGTTGCACGACTGTAGTACTAGATAGAGTTTGCCACCAGTCAGTCTTGTTATGAATAGAAAGTGACACATTGGGCGTGCTCAGTAAGCCAGATAGTGACTATACTAAAGATTGCTGATCAGTGTCTGTTTGAACAGGTGTATCATAATTGTAGTCATTGAACTTGGAACATGCGTAAACAACTGTTAAAAAGTTCTTTTAATGTAACATCAGCAATTTAATTCTTCAAGGGCAGTGGGAACTGAATTTGTAGATGTAAAGTTCTTTGCCAGTAGCAACCTCTTCATTAGTTACAGTTGTCTTTAATGTGGAAATGTTCAGACAATGTTTACTTCTGCTTATTGTTGAGTAATATTTGATGGATTGTAATGACAGAGCTTTGAGTGGCCTTTTATGGTTGAAATTTTCTGAAATGGGTAGTTTTGTCATTATTGGTTCATACATTGATTACTGAAAGAATGTTCAAAACTACAAATTTGAAACCCATTCTAACAAGTGGTACTATATTATACAAGGAATATCATTTAATACAATCAATCAGGAAGATGAATCAAAGAACACATACATGTATGGATGCCCCTAAAAATGTGTGCAAGGAGCCTATGGTTTGAAAACAGCCCAAAGGTAAAAGTAATCCTCCACTGGCTAGATGGATTTTCTTTGAATGTGAGTTTTAATGACATTTCAATGAATGTGACTTTCAAGCGCAGAGAAGTTCACTGGTCATGCTAAGTCTATTTTCATTGTGAGGCTGTATTGTTTGTTTAGCAAATGGCTATCAGTGTTTGTGCTATTTTTGTTCAGCATCTGTAATAATCATTGTAGTAAGAAAGCAATATGCACACTGACAGGTTTCAACAGTGTTTATGGTAACGGGGAGAAATAGCCAAGTAATGGAATACTGGAATGGCTGGGTAGGATGCTGCTTTGGAGGGGTAGGGGGGTTGCCGCTGGAAGGGCTGATCTAGGGGGACTCTGATGCCGATTGGCAGTAATTGTGGTATATGAACCAATCAAAAGTTGTGTAGCGGAGCCAAAGCTGTTCAAAGCAGAATAGTGGATTAATTTATGGTCGAATGCAGAGCGTTCCGCATAATCTGGAGCACTTGACTTTGGACTGACAGCCAGGTGCTAAGATTGGAAAAATCCCCACAAAGGGTATATTTTATTTTGAGAAGGGGAGGGGCGGCAAACTCAAAGACCGCAGCGGGCGGCACAAACTCTGTTGTGGGTGGAATATACTTAGTTATTTAAAACAACAAAATCCAGCAGAAAAGCCATTTAAAGAATGATTGAGTTGCCTTTTTACTCCCCCCTGGTGACAGGCAGGTAAATTCCTCCACTGCATGTCTTGAAGGAAGTAAATGGCTACTGGTGATTTGAAGTGGTACAATAAAGGTGACTTTTACTATGTATGGACATCTTTGATCTGCTTTACTGGTAATATAGTTGTAATGTATATTGTGTTAATTAAACATCATACATTCCTTAGGGCAAAATAATTTGGATATTTGGTTATATGTAGACATATTTTTGAAATTGAGGCTACAGGCAGATTAAGTAAGTAATGGCTTTGCCACCTTTTCAAATGCCCGAAGAGGGACTTTTTTGTAGAAAAAAGTTTTTTGCAGGAGAAACCATATCCATGGCCAGTGCAAAGGACATTTTTCTAATGGAACAGCTTCCTCTTACAGCATTTCAGTTGTTTCTGGCTCTATGGACTATTTAGGTGTTTCAGATACAAAATCAGTGTTTTATTCAGCTATGAAAGAAAACGTAGAAAATTCATTCACTGTAGGTTCATGTTTATATAAAAAAAAAAGTTCTATACAGTTAACCTTTTCTTTTTTTTTTGTATTTCTGGCAGTCCCTTTATTTTAAGCTTCAGCCGATCAGAGCCACATTTTGAAAGAGGTTATAAAATAAAACATTTGCAATAAATAGATATTCCACGCACATCCGTTTATTTTTCTTAGTGCTTTCACTCAGAGATGGAAAGTCAAAATTCATTTGAATGATCCGTTTACACAGAATTCTTTGCCCTAATTACAAATGATGGAAGAAACATTAATGTGAAATGTAAGCTATGTCCACCGACAAAGGAGACCTACAGAACTTCAGCATATAATATGTCGAATTTAAAAAAGCATCTTCAGACATCACATCCTATCGCACTTGGAAAGCTAAGTAGTTTGAAAAGGAAAGCAGTTGATTATGGGCCTGACAAGTCAGACAAGAAATCATTAACATAGCTGTCTATTGCAGCATTCATTGGTTCTGGTCATGTCACACAGTCCAAGGTGGATAGTTTGATCATTGACTTTGTGGTGAATGACATGCAGTGTTTCAGCGTTGTCGAGTAGCCATCCTTCATCAATCTTGTAACTCACCTGCAGCCAGGTAAGGTGATCATGAGCAGGAAAACACTTGTCGAACAGGTGGAGAAACAGTTCAGGGATATGAAGGAGAATCTGATGGAAACTTTAGCAAGTGTTTCAACAGTTTGCACTACAGCTGACATTTGGACCCATCGGAATCATAGTTTCTTTGGCGTCACCATACACTGGATCAACTGTGACACACTTGAACGAAAGTCAGCTGCTTTTTCATGCTGCAGAATACAGGGAAGGCATACATATGATCTCATAGCATCAACTCTTGAGAGCATTCACATCAAGTACAAAACAGATCAAAAGGTGTGTGCGACAATTACTGACAATGGCAGCAATTTTGTATAGGCTTTAAATGTCTTTGCAGAATGTGAGAGATCTCAGACTACAAGCATTCTGTCCCAAGATGAGGATGACAATGGTGTTGGTGAAGTGATTTACAAAGTGTGACAACTGTGCTGAGTCAGTCAGGGCAAAGTGAAAGCACCTATTCACTGGCTCCCCATCTGAGATGTGCAGCACATACATTGAATCTAGTTGCCGTGCATGATGCTGAATCTGCTTGTGATGATGCACAGTATAAAAAGATCATGCAAGGCACCATGGCCAAATGCTATGCTGCTTGGAATAAGGCTAGTTGCAACACCCAAGCTGCTGAGGTGGTTCGCGATAAGTGTGATCTGGCATTGATTGTTCCCAATGTGACGCGATTGAATTCCATTTTCTACACAATGGAGAGAATTCACCGCATTTTAACTCAGGGTGAAGGCTTGCTGAATGAGATATGTGAAGAGATTGGAATTGTCATCTTTAGGCGTGCTGAAATGACCTTTGTTGCTGAGTTTGTGCAAGCAATGCATCCCCTGGCAATGGCTTTGGACATCCTGCAGTTGGAACTGAAATGCTTCATGGGAATCCTGATCCCCACCATTATGTGCTTGAAAAATAAGTTGTCCAAGGTCAGGCAGTCTGTGAAGCTCATTGTGCCACTAGTCGATGCTCTTCTTAAAGGCATTGAGGCTCAGTTCAATCACCTTTTGGAGCGCGAAGAGCTCATTCTGGCTAGCATAGTGCATCTGCAGTTCCGTTTGCGATGGATGGACAGCAAAGAGCAGAAACTCAGAGGCAAGGCTCTGCTCCCTGATGCCATACAGGAACTGGATGAACCTGAGCATAGGTCAACTGAAGCTTCTGCACTAACTGCTGAAGACAGCTTCTTCAACTTCAAAGAATCGACAGCAGCCAGTGTCAGCATATCTTTTCAGATGGAAATGTATCTGGCTGACCCTTCCAGAGAAATATCTTCTCTCAACAGTTACCCTATAGTCAAGAAGATATTTCTGAACACTAATACACCTCTGCCATCTACTGCACCTGTTGAACGTCTGTTCAGTCTTGGTGGACAAGTGCTGACTGCAAGAAGAAATAGACTCACCGACGAACACTTTGAAAGTTGCTCCTTCTTCGAGCCAATAAAAATGTGTAGTGATTGTTTAGTCATTGTGATGTGAATAGTTATATATAGTGATATTTTGGTTGACTTTGTTAAGATAGTAATTTTGTTAGACATTTATGACATATTGTGTAAGTATTTTTTGTCCTCGGCATCAATTGTATCAGATTAGCACTTTAGCCTAATGTATGTTGTTGAAAATTTGATGGGTTGTAACTTATTATGGGTCTTGTGTTGCTGGCTATGTGTACTTGGGTTGTAACTTGTTATGGGTCTTGTGTTGCTGGCTGTGTGTACTTTGGTTTAAGTATTAAATTGTGACTGACTATGAAGACTGGTCTGCGGGACTTTGTAAACTGTAAAATGCTATTTATCTTTATTGTAATACTGTGTCTACAGCTTTAATAATACACTCATATTCATGTGCAGTAAGCGTGTATTCCTTAAACACAAGTAACTTGTGAATAAATCAGAATATGACAATTGATAAACTATACTTGTGTAAAAGTAACTCAAAAGTAACTAGTTACTTTAATTAGTAACTAGTAATAGTAATGTATTACTTTTTTAGAAAAGTAATAGTAATATATTACTTTCACTTCAAAGGAACTAGTAATACTAACTTATAACTTTTATAAGTAACTAGTTAACACTTAAGTAACACTGATTGTGACGGAAGACCATTACATTGTACCTCTGCAGCAACATGACAATAATAGCTGTCAGTGATGCCATTGTTAGACAGCATGATTAGATGAGCAAAGCTTGTACATCACTGTGGCTCTCCAAACTGGCTGGTAGTGCATCTCTAAATCAGTGACACACTCAAAATTTATATAGCCATAGCTATATATATATCAGATAATAGGAAATTATACTCTAAAGCTATTTTTTGCAGCTAATTTATTTGTGGAAATTTTGTTTGAAGTCCACTGTTTTCAAAATTTAAGCAATGTGCTTTGGTATTACTAGATGACCTATTATGACTGGCAGAACATATAAAGAGCATATTTAAATACTACATGCTACCATAACAATTTTCAGGGGGAACACACAACTGCAACCTCATAATCCTCACACATATAGTTAATTATACCATGGTCAAGGTTGCTCAAAGATGCAAAAGAGGGGAACATTTGAATTCTCCTTCCATCTTGTCTGAGTTAGTGTTACCCCAGAGTTGGTATAATTAAGTAACTAGGTGTGGTGTTTTAGGTCCTGACATGGAAATCTGCACAATAGCTGGCATCTTTGCAAAAATGTTTCCATACATTTGTTTTGCTGTTGCATTTTTGATCTGTATTTTAATCTGCAGTTAAAGTCATATAGTATGTTTTGCAATGGGATCATTTAATTTGTTATATCACAGTTTAAACCAGTGTTTAATTCTTCATTTTGAATGAGGAAAATATTTAAGGAAATAAACCTAACTAATAAGCACTAAGTATTTTTACACAAAGATGAAAGCTGTACCAGACCTAGCAATTAATGCTGACTAGGCAATAACATTACATTTACATGTATTTTGATAACAGAAAAATATAACCAGTGGTGAAATTCTTAGGTTTATATAGGAGATACTCAAGTGCATAAACTGTAACAATGACTGGCAGATTTATTTCGGAAAACCAGTTCTCATACATCTCCAGTTTTATTGTGTAGCATGTAGTTGCATATAAGAAGACATCAGATTTACAGCAGGTATCAGTTCCATGTGCTCCCTAGGATATAAAAATGCCAGCAGTAAGCAGAAGACATCTGTGACCCCTGCTGGAGCCTTAGGATGACAGCAGTAGCAATGCCCATCAAAGCATTTTTTATTTAAACATAAGACAGATTTATTGCAGTCATATACTTTTTTTCTTCTAAAACATATAAAATGTCTGCACAACCTAAAACTGTTATTGTCTTACATTCAATAACAGGTAGGCATTCAAGAAAAATGGCTGATAGAATTTTGTAGAATGTTTTAGCAGACATGTTCTTAAATCTGACTGAGCACAGACCATTTGATATGTCTGATGTCCATATTTTAGACAATAACTTCTTTATACTAGCTCAAAGCTGGATACCATGACAAATTTGTCATATTTGAAACTGCACAGCCCACCTAGAAATTATAGCATAAAAGCATAAACCTTGGGAACCAAACAGCATTCTTTGCAGACAGACTACAGCTTTTAAGGTGTTCTGACAAAAGGGAGATACTGGTAGTTAAAATTACATATCACCAAGCAAAAAAATATATGGTCTGTTAAAGCAAAATACTCAGCTATTCTCCCATTTTCATCTGACATTTGTTTTTTCATATTGGTTCTGGCAAAAAAGGCAGCATCATATTAAGACATATACTCTGCATGGAACAGTATTGTTTAGACTCACAATAACCTTTCATACATTATATTCTGTATTGCAAACATTTATGCTCTACTGCCCTACTTTAAGAATTACAAATGGAAATGTGCGATAAAGCAGATTTCTTGCATAATCACTGGCTACATATTATGCTCAAAACAAAAATTGTAATCAAAATGCTGTATTTGATGCAGCAAAAGAAGGAATGAGTTTTCCAAATTATTAGTCCCATTTATTAGTAAGATTTTGAAACAAAGATATTTCAGTTTATAACCTCTGGCTCTAGAGGATGACTTACCTGGTTCATAAGATAATAATGTAAATATTTATCAGCTGATTCTTCATAGGAAATATCTTCTACAATGTGGGACACAGAGCATCATCCATGTGTAATGTCTTATGGTTATCAGGAACATGTCACTGATTTGAACATATTATCATGAACTTGTCATTGGCATGAAACACTTGCACAGCAGAAGACAACTGTCCTACTTAAGTAATTCTGAACAGATATTTTTCTTTAAAATGCTGTACCCATACAGTTCAAAGTGGCACTGCTACTTAATTTTGTGATCAAACAACCATTCAGTAAAGAGCACATTAAATACCTTACCTCCTGGAAATTAACTCTTACAAAAAGATAAAAGAGCAGTAATAATAATATATATAGCTAGCTTACATCAGGGTATTTTGATATCTTGGAAATTCTTTCTTGAAAGTACATGTGATAATATACAACTCTACAGCCTGCTTGTGATTTACAGGTAAACCCAGAAATAGGACTGTGTTTCTAAATTAAACACTTATGCATCTGAGGACCTGCATGATCCATTCTTTCGTGGTGTCCACTTTATTATTGGGCAAGTTCTATAAACATGCATGCACTTTATTCTCTTGTGACTTGAAAGCACTATATGATTAAAGAGCATCTTTAGAGCTACACTGCTTCAAGTAGAATCTGTGAGAACTAAATCTAGAACTGTAAGATAACTTTCACTTGCAGCCTGAGGTTTTCATCCTCTAAGCTAAAGTGAAATGTACAGATGACTGTTTTGCATATTTTCCCTGACTGAGAACATTATATGCTATGTAATAAGGGTTTGTGAGATGACCATTATTTTGAATAATGCAGAAAGTTACTGACACTTTTCATTCATAAATTTATTGCATTGGTGAGCAAAAGAGAGTGCTAGTTAAATGGAGAATACTTTGAAATCTAGAAGCAAACTGAGAGAGCATTAGCAATAACAATATCATACATTTTCTTCAACCTTATTAGTACAAAGAAAAGTGTGCCTAACAACCAAATAACATTTTGGCCTCTTCTCAAGGGTTATTTAAAGTAAGTCAAATGTCTACACCATCATTAAATACTAACACATGCATGCAGACTTCACTGACACCAGCACTATACTGTTAAATTGGAAAATAAGCAAGCGTCTATCTTAGTGTAGACTTCAAGGAAAAGTTTTAACTACCCCCATTCCAGTTTTATTTATGTATGTATATATTTATTTTTAACTGGGAAGTCTGACTGGGCAAGGTCCATTTTCAGTGGAGGCCCATGGAGAAAAGATCCAGTAAATGACATTTTTCATTTTATATTTCTTTATTTAGCCTCATTAAAAGAATGGAAATACTGGATAAAAGGTATTAGATGGTGACCATGGTTCTGCTTTTAATTCTTTACTAAAAGCAGTAGTAACATAAGTTGCTTTTTTACTGGTCCAGGGTCAGGTGACGTCAGCTCTACTTTATGTTGCACTGTGGGAGGTGTAGTAGTTTATTTCTTCGTGCTCAGAAAAGCAAAGAAGCAATATCAAGAGAAAGCAGTTTGTATTCAGTGTACTTTGTCTCTTACTTGCTGCTATTTGCACTTTTGCTTCACCTGCTTTTTTTTTTGTCCTCACCATTGGCTTCAGATGGCCTAGGTATACCTCAGTTAATCAGCATTCAGTAGGATAGGAGCAGTCCTCCAGAACATCTAGCAGTACCTTGCATTGCCTCAATGTCCTACAGATTTGGTAAAACAGTGGATACAATTATGTCAGAAAAGCTTAAATACCTTCCATTTTTTATTAAGGATACAGAGCATATATTAAAGTATCTTAAATAGAGGGATCAAGTTCCAATTATTATTTATGGGATTCAATAGATGCTAAAGTTTTATATTAGTCTATTCAACACCAGAATGATGTGAACTTGTACTAAGAATATTTGGTCAAAATGCAAAAAAATAGTATTTGGTAGAAATTATTCAGAAAATGCTGACTAATACATGTCCCCTTTTTAATGGGGAATGATATTGTCAGGTAAAAGATGGGGGCTCTGCTTGCTCCAATAATGCACATGTTTTATGCATCTCACTGAGACTGAATATGGGCGGAGAAGTACATATTACTATTTAAAGTTATATTTTGCATATACTTTATAGATGACCTGCTTTTCGTTTGTGAATTCAATGAAATATCGAGCAAAAATAGAGTTTGTTAGCTGTAAATGAGAATCAATCACATTTCAGGATACTACGGTGGTGGTGCTGTGGTAGCGTTGTCGCCTCACAGTAAGACGTTGTCCTGTTTGATTCTCAGCTAGAGCGTCTTCTGTGTGGAGACATGTGTGAATGGGCGTACCTTCGTTGAAGGTTGTGCGTCAGGGCCGGCAACTTGGCACTACTGCCAATCATTAGCGGACCAGAGTTCCGCTGTGGTGACCCCTAACCGGGAAAAGCCGAAAGACACAAAACAACACAGACAAACACAACTGAAGGTAGAACTGTTTATGAACTTTTTAGAAAGTCCACACAAGGAATGAATTTCTTCAATGTGACAGGTATCATTCAGTAGCATCACTTGATTCACTGTTATATGGTGATTTTCTGTAAATTATATGTATCTGTAGTACCACAAAGATTTTGAAAAGTATACTGAAATGTTTAAGCAGCAGCTTCATCGAAGTGGTTATAGCAATGATGAACTGATGAAGTATTATCACAAGGCAAACTTTATCACAAAAACTGAGGGAATATATTCTATAACATTTCACTGTATCATTTTACAGTGGAATAAATATAGCAGATATCCTGGTTAGTAGCAACCTCCTTCTTTGTATAGAAGAATTCCATCTTTTTCCCCTTTTGCCTAGTGTCATATTTTAAGTGGCACAGGTAAAACATATGCAAATATGTAGATATGCAGCCAACATGGTGCATTAATGATAATGCAAATGATATGAAATGATTTGTTAAATGCAGTAGTGAAAGAGTACTTTGTACTACATTAGCAATACAGCTTGGAGCTTTAAGACAAGGGTTCTGTCACATACCTTATAGAAATATTGTTAATGATATGGCCAGGTACTTTGATTGAAGGTTGCTGGATCAGGACTCGGTTTTGAATTTTTTTATTGGTTAATTTGTTTAAATCAGTTTGCTCTCATTTGCTACATAAGCACAGCATTTGTGCAGGCTTGCGCTTGTTTTAGCAAAGCTCCACAGAGGTAAGCTAAAAGCTACTGCTCTGCTGTATTTATCTGATCAATCCAAGCCATCTGCTGATCTCTGCAAAACTTAAGTAGAATTTTTCACTGTATGCTGCACTTCTGAACTGCATTTTTACCAAATAACTGCTTATTTGAACAGTTTTTTTTTCTAAAAAACGTTACACTTTGTATGATGTAGTATAGACTAGATTCAGACCTGCTGAATCTAGCTCTGTTTGTATAACTTGAGCACTAAACCAGGCCATCTTTTTTTGGAGAGGGTTCCCCTGCACCCTAGTGGCAGGAATGTGCAGTTAGAACTCATCTGATGGAAGGTTGCTCGAACAGGGCTCAGTTTTGAGATTTTTTATTGGTTAATTTGTTTAAATCAGTCTGTTACATAAGCACCACATTTGTACAGGCTTGCACTTGTTTGCGCATCTTGCACTACTGAGCAGCAGTGGGTACCATTGGCGGTTATAGACACAAACACTTTTGCCTGCAAATTTTCCCTTAGCACTCTGCTGGTGCTCCATTGGTGAGTTCTCGCGACTGTTCCTCACTGACAGGTGAGACATTCAGTGAAGCTCCTGAGGTACCGACACATATCCTACCCACTAGCCCTTTGTATTTTTGTCCACTTCTCCTGTTGTTTACTTTACCTGGTCCTTCCTGTCCTTTTCCTGTTTTATGAACACATCAACTTACCTAGCATTATGGACAGACAATTTCCCATGATTTCTCCAGTCAGCCTGGTTGACATGGGCATCCTGAGGCCATGTAGCAATTGCATCATATACACTGACAACCCACTTCTTCTAGTCCACCCAAATTCATTATGTGAGTGATGAATCTATATCAAGAACCTACAATCCAGGCTCCCTCGCTGACCAGTCAGTCCATCTGATACTAAGCAGGTTCTCAGCATGCACACCTCAGCTCCTGCACTTACCAAGCCAACAACACATAAACCTACATATGTAGAGGTCCTTACCAGAAGCTTAAGTAAACATCAGAGACCTCCTAAACACAAACACAAGCACGACTCACATATTATATCCTATGCAGAACATAATGCATGTAATATATCACACACCAGTGTCTCACCAGTCAAGCCCCTAATAGGCGACTCAATCATGAGACACACAGATGTTCCTCTCATCAGGTTGGATAAGGTAAAGGTCACAGTCAGCTATCTGTCAGGTGCCAGGATCTGCCACATCACACACGCTCTCAAGTCTCTCAACAACAGGCACTGTTATGACTCTGTCATAGTCCATGTTGGTGTGAATGACTTGAGACATACCTCACTGGACTATGTGAAGACATACATGACTGAGCTCTCTGATTATGTGTCTCAGGCAGGTGTGTTCCTAGCCTTAAGCAGCATTTTATCTTCACCTAAGATACCTCAATACAAACAAAAAATGATTGACTTCAACAATTGGCTTAGTTTTAGGTGTCATTCAGAGGGGATCCAGTATCAGTCAGCCTGGGATGGCATAGTCGACAGAGATCGATGCTTTGCCAGAGATGGTCTTCATCTGTCACCCCTAGGAAATCAGTTACTGGCTAAGGCTCTTGCCACACCCATAGTGCCTTTTTTAGAATGCCGCAAGAATAAAATTCTTGACTTAAAAATGCCCTCTAAAATCAACATCAGGGTTATGCTGCTAAATGATAGAAGTCTAAACTAGATACCACACTTACTGAAAGCAGACCTCACTTTGGAAGATGCTGACATTTGTGCAATCACTGAGACCTGGTTTAAGGCTGCAGAAAGCACCCAAGCTATACCAGGTTACATTTCCTTCCACATGTTAAGACCACAAACTGAAGGCATGAGAACTAAAGGAGGTGGTGTATCAATATTCATTAAAGATAAATACACCTGTAGACTGGTTAAACAGCACAATTTCCTGGAATTACTTCAGGTGCAATTGACTGTAGGTAAGGCCCCTCTTCAGGTCACTGCAAGCTATAGGACCCCCCCCCCCCATGAATCAGAACATCCATTTAGCCTACACACACCATGGGTTTGGTTGACTTTAATTACCCATCTACTGACTGGGTAAATTATACGTGTTCCATCTCACTTGCCCAAAGGTTCATGGACTTTGTTAACTCTAATGCCCTGGCCAGCTGGTTGATACACCCACAAGGGGCTCAAACATCCTGGTTCTGGTGCTCAACAACATGGAGGACCACAGCACCACCCCCAGTGTGTGGTCATCCCTGGTGAGATCGGACTACAGATCGGTCTTGCTAGAAGTAACTATAACACAAGAGCCCCCCCCCCCTCTTAGCAACAGCAAGACTAAAATACTTCTCCAAGGCCAATTACAACCTTTTACGTAACAGTATCAATAGGATCATAGCCCCTCCTCCCACTGATGGAACAGAGACCTATGCAGAGTTATACACCAATACTTTATATGAGCACCTGTACAATTGTATAGACTCTGGCGTACCTGACAGAACTAAAGCAAGATCTTCAAGGAAAAACAAATCTGCCTGACTGACAACTGACATTAACAGGCTATACAATAAGAGAAAGAAATTGCTGTCTTAGAGTAGGAAGAAGCAGTCACAAAACTGGAAACACTCCCTCCTCAAATTAAACAAGCAAACAAGACTCCTAGTTAAGTCCTCCAAAACTAACTGCAAATCCAAATTAGCTTCTCTAACTAAGGTTAGCCACAAGGTGTTCTTTAGTTATATCTGTAACCTCAAAAGTAAGGTCCAGATTTGTTCTGAACTCGTAGTTAATGATACTACATATACAGACCCTGTGGCTATAGCAAATCTGCTGGCTGACAGGTTCAGTGTAAACTTCACTTCCCTGCCCCCTCCACATATACCCCAAACCATCCCTAATACCTGCCCCCTACCTAGTATCTCCAAGGAGCAGGTCTTAAATGCCCTCTCTAAGGCCAAAAACACAGCCTCTTTGGGACCAGACATCACAGACTGTGTTCCACATTTTAAAACAGGGATTAGCATCACCATTGGGGATGCTTTTCAAGCACAGCCTAAGCACTCACTTCATCCCAGTGGAATGGAAAACAGCTACTCTCATCCCTTTGCACAAAGGGGGTGCATCCATGGACCCCAGGAACTATAGACCCATTAGCCTGCCCAACCTTATCTGCAAGGCCATGGAAAGAATCATCATGGACCTTATTAACAAAGATATATGAAATCTCCACATGCTCAACACCACCCAGCTGGGTTTTGTCAAGGGGAAATAATGACCTTTAAACTTACTGGACTTCTTTGAGACAGTAACCAAATCCCTCGATGAGAACAGATCTGTGCATACAGCCTACCTAGGCTTAGCCAAGGCCTTTGACACAATTCCCACAAAGGCATCATTGATAAACTCACCCAGCTGGGTATCAACCCATATATTGTCAGGTGGGTTGCAAACTGGCTCACTGATAGAACTCATACAGTCCATTCTGGGACACTTACTGCTCAGAATCTACTTCTCCAAAGTACTGGCTAAAACTACCAGACTGTGGCTGAAAAAGTTTGCTGATGACTGCAAACTGGGAGTAATCACTGAAACCCCTAGCAATGTCAACATCTTGCAAGAAGGTCTTATGCAGACTAATGACTGGTGCCAAACTCATGGTCTTAAACTTAATGAAAAAAAAATGCATTATCATCCCCTTTGGCAAGGGTGATGTTCCTGCAAACTACCACATCAATAGCAATACCCTAAGCACACAGTTAGTAGTGAGAGATCTGGGCACACAGGTCAACAGCAACCTTAACTTAGATCACCATGTCTCCACGGTGGTAAGAAGGGCAATTTATATTGCTCATCTCATAAGTAAGGGTACTGCCTCCAGAAAAAAATAAAGAGGTTATAATCCCCCTGCATTCTTCACTCATCAGGCCAGTAATAGAGTACAAAGCTCCCTTTGGCATGTTCCTTTCCAAACACCTGTAGCAACTGGAGAGATGACAAAGGTTCCTTACAAAGAAAATTCAGAGTCTTCAAGATCTGTCTTATGCGGACAGACTGAAATCACTGTCACTTTACTCTGCATTGTACAGACTGTTCAGAGGTGACCTGTGCCTTGCATATAGAGCAATCTCTGACCCAGTTTTAATGGAAATGATACAAATTTTCAAGTCAAATGGCACATGGGTCACTTGCTCAAAGGACCTTAACCTGGTATGTGATATCAAAACAACTTGCTGGAGAGACAAATTTGTCTTACAGAGGTTGCCCCACCTTTGGAACAAGCTTCCTAATCATGTTAAACAAAGCCCCTCATTGGCTCTATTTAAATGTAATTTGAATGATTGAATAGGTAACCAGAAATTCACCCCATGGGTTCCACCTCAGTTCCTCTTGGACAGGGGCAATAGGTGCTGATTTTAGTGTCTGCTTGAACCAGACACCTTTGGGAACATAGGCTGAACTTGTCTAGGCTTGTAAGGGCCCTGGGCGATTAGCGTAGTAACCTCCTATGATTATTTTCCAAAATAACAATATTGGCAGTTGAATAATATTTTATTTTAAAACCAGTGAGAGATGATTAGGAGCACGTATTAAAAATACTTGGAAAAATTGGAGGCATCATTTATAGTTAAATACAGTAAATTATACAGAGAAGCATGAACATGTTTTTTTTTCTTCAGTGAAACAGAGTCATTAGTGTTGTTGCCTCACAGCAAGAGGTTCTCCCATTCGATTCTCGTCTGTAGTGCCTTCTGAGTGGAGTCTGCATGTCCTCCCCGTGGTTGAGTGGCATTCGAAAGAGATGCGTGAATGGGTGAGACTTCGTTGAAGGTTGGGTGTTGCGCTAGCACCTCGGCACCATAAAAAAATCTACTGCTAATCATTAGCGGACCAGAATTCCGCTGTGGCGACCCCTAACTGGGAAAAGCCGGAAGAAGAAGAAGAAGAAACAGAGTCATTGTCTTATTCAGGCATATATTCTCCTTACTGCATTTAATTGATGAGCAAATTTATGGATTTGTATAACTATTGTGTTTTAAGTGTATTTTTAGTACAGCTTTAAATACCTGATGGTCATGTGGCTAATTTCTGTAACTGTTGAACATTTTTAATAAATGTACCTCCATAACTCCACATCCTTCTAGAGAGCATTCTTTTGAGGGACTAGAAGACTCATTTCACAACATAGACACTAGTGTCTACTCTCAGTTTGTTTTTGTTTTTTTGGATAGATGGAAATACTGGTACCTTTTTCTGCTAAAACTAAAGTTGCAGTTTTTGGAACCCAACCTAGTTTCACATAGTTGCTCCCAAATGGAGCACAGCTTCATTTTACACTGCAGGAACAGAAATAGCACAAACATGTGTAGGCATGTTGGCTCTATCCCATCCAATCATTCTATTCTAAATTAACATATCATTTCAATGAAATAGCTCATTAGCCAATGGTGGGTCTCAAAATAGGTTTTGACCAATTTTTATAAACAGCCACAAGGTTTAATAAATACACCATTCATCTTTAATGTTCTATTCCATCATACCATGAAAGTTACACCTCTTGTCCATCTAGAGAATGTGGGAGCACTGAACAAGGTTATCAACTTTTCTATTCATCAGACTAAACAAATCCCTTTCTATGTTTACACAGAAATAATGGGAGGACTGAACACAGTGAACTGTTTTTATTTCTTTATAATTAGTTATATGTTTTCTAGTCATGCACAATCACCTTTCCACCATCCTGTGCAATCAGCAATACTGGTGCAATGACCAAGGGTTTCAACTGATTTTCCAAGTAATCAAAAACTTTCAGAAACCATAGAGTATCTTTTCTACTTCAAACCTAGCTAGCAGCTAAGAGTAACGGGGATTATAGAGCATGTTTTGAACTATTTTACATACTGTTAAAAACATTCTGTAACTGCAGGCTAAATACTGGCTACTGATCAGAAAGCAAGTGTATGTCCTACATAATGTAAAGGAAAGATGTATCACTTCCATAGTAGGCATGAAGTATGTACTGATAGTGAAACAGTAAGTAGTCTATGTTGCTATAAAGATGAACACAGGGGTGTATACAGCTCTTCCTGCTTTAGAAGAAAAAAAAGAAGGGCAATAGGCCAATAGCTAACAACTATAATTGAGTAACCATATTTAGTTAAAAGAATAATTACCACTGACTTCAAAAGTCTGGGAAATGTTGCTCAGATATGCAGTGGTTTATTAGAACAGAGACAGAGAAGAAGAGAAGTAGAGTAGTCATCTTTATAAACCAGAGTTTTATAAAATCTGGAGCAATGCAGCAAAAGTCAAATTTCAGCAAGTGTTTTTTTTTTTTTAAGACTAACTTTAGCAGTTTCAGAATTGCCTATACAGAGGACATGGAGAAAAAAATGTGGTCCAGAATTTAAATAGCTGTAATCACTCTGGCGAATATGTGCATTGATATAATATTGTCAAGATAGGTACTGGATTATTCAGCTATATCACAAGAACTAAGTTGAGGAAAGCTTTGGAATCTCTTGATCTATCCCTGAAGAGAAGTGTGTTGGATTGTTTCTTCCATACCTTTTGCTGGTTATTACACTATTGTCTCTTGAATTTTAGAAAAATGGTTATGTACATTTCCTTAACATTCAAAGTGATTATAAGAGAAAGACCTTAATGTTTTCCAATACTGGTGTAATTCTTTGCCATCTTTGGAAGATGGCATGCTATTCTTTTATGTGATCCATGTTAAGGACCTTGATGTCATATTGGAGGTGCCTAGTTGTTGAGGACTGCTACTAAAGTGGAGGTGGAGTATTCAGCTGCAGACCTGGAAGGATAGAGGAATCCAAGCCAGATTACTTAGAGTGAAGTTGATTGTACTGACCTCAAATCTCCTGAGGATTCAAGATAAGGATTATTAATGAATATTCACCACCCTGTAATGATGCCAAAAACTGAATGTAGACAGATAGTCAGGGATGTTTTCCCATATTGTCAGCTGATGTAATATTGACAGACACAGACAGATGTACCCTGTTAAGTGTCTATACAGTGGCAGCTTTTGTTTCTGCTCTGATAAACAGCATAATTAGCTGCACCGTGCCAAAGTCCATGTGGTGGGATGTGAAAATGGGCTTGTAGAGGGCTTGTAATCAATGTCAAAATGTCCTTTAATCTCCAGATCACTTGTAATCATGAATGGAAGCCACTACAGTATAAAGTATGATTTTAGGAGTTTGATGGAGGACACTGGGGAAATTAGGCAAGTCTTTTTATTCACTGTATGTGTATATATATATATATATATATATATATATATATATATATATATATATATATATATATATATATAAGGAAATTCATTGTACTTGTTGAGAATGTGAGCTTATAGAGTCAATAATGATCATACCGCTGATTCCTCTGTTATGCTTATCTATGTAAAATATTGAAAGTAGGACAGTATTTTGCTGTAAGAGATTTTTTATCTTATAAAAGTATTCATAAGAGTTAGAATATTAGGACTGTAGCAGAGAAAAATACTGTTAATTGTATCAAGAATTCTAAGTATGGTAGAAACAAAGCAAAAATGAAAGCAGCACAACCATATAGCTTGGCAAAACTAAAAGTCCCAGGGTTAATTTTACATATTATCCTTTAGGATGCATGCAGCATCACAAAAGTCTATCTCCCTCTTTCTCCATTGCAGAATCTTAGTCATCATTTGCAATTAAATAAGGTCTGTTTCCTTTATTTCAGTTGACATATTTGTAGAAGTTAGTTCAGGGTGCTTTGCATTGTGGCATTTAGTGAATGGCTGAGTAATTGGTAAAGTACTCTAAATTTATCTTTGATAATGACTGTAATAATTTTGGACTGTACTGGCTTTATGGTCCATGCCTGTCTGATAGGGAAATTCAGCATCCTGGACACAAATTTATCGGTTTGACAGGTAATTAAACCAACCATAGGAAGATGCTCAGGAATGCACTAGTAATATTTTGTCCCAATTACCCCAAAACAAGGGTGTATACATAAACCCTTAGAAGTGAAAATATCAGCAATAAATGCCGAAGAAAGCAGTGCTGATGATATATGCAGTGATGAGGCAAAAATGGGCAAGACAAATTAAAAAAAAATAATTTTAAACTAAAAGAACATTCATTGTTTAACAAAGAGGCTACTTGAGGTATTGGTGGTGATGATAAAACACTGCCAATAGTGAGAAAAATGACAGAGGGATCTATGAGAGGCTACTTAGCATGATATTAACTTTATCTGTCCAATAACAAAGCATACAAAAATACAAGACTAATAGAAGAGACAAATGTGATAAATCAAACAGAGATAAGGCCCTCGTTATGAGGAAAGGTTAAAAAAATCAAATCTTAAAAATCTTAAAAATAAGCAAGATGACAAGGAAACATTAACTTGACATTTTGCTCTTCAAAACATCCTGAAAGGTATAATACACCATGGCACTGTCCAGTTTGAATCTGGGAGTCTCGTCATTACCATACAGTGTTTCTGGAGAATGGTACCCCACAGATGAGGTGAAAATATTTTCTATAAAATTCAGATATGTAAAAGAAAAATGTCTGATGAAGGACCTTAGCATTGACAAGAAGACTTTTTCTTATATGAATATTAAGATAAAGGAGTATCTGTGTTGTGTAAAACTCTTCACATTCTTTATATGACTCAGTGGAAGAATTTGTCTTTCCCTTCTTTTAATCCTTTATGAACTTCTGTGGGTATATTAAAAAAATCATTTTTTTCATGGGATCTGAGAATTTTCCCTTCTCCTTCTGTTGTGTGATCTCAGAGTTGGCATATACAATTACCGAGGGGTGTGGAGATAAAACTGGGCTTGTCCTCCTTCAAAATAAAATAAAAAAATGTTTTTTTTTTCAGTTTTGATCTAAAAAGATCACTCTTTTTGAATTTGCTTTGCTTTTTATAGCATTCAATTTATGATGATAGAATATACATACATATGTATATACATACACACACATATATGTGTGTGTGTGTGTGTGTGTGTGTGTGTGTGTGTGTGTGTTAATATGAGAGCTTATATGAAATAAATTATGGTGGGCTTAGACTGGTTAAATTGCACTGAAATATTAGGACAATTCAGCACTGAAACCTCAGGATCTGAAAAACTCTCAGAAAGGACTGCCTTTCTGAAAATATTTGACTTGTTCTGCACATTGCCACTCTATCGTTAGCTTCTGCTGTACCAGTAATATATCTGATAAATGTTGCATGTGACTGCATAGTGTATTTTTTTCAGGTTCATAGCATTTGCTTTCAGATATAAGACAAAAAGTCTTGGGTGCTTCAATGATATGCATACATACATGCAAATATTTCTGGCACTGTCAATAATGCTCTTCTACACTGCCAATATAGCAAAACAGTAGTGTTCCCCAGATTTCCTAAGCTGCTCTTTTGTCTATTCAAAGCACCAGTTATTCTCTTGGGGAACCAATCAGTGCTTCTCTCATTCCTATATAATCTGCACAGGCAGTTCAATATTCCCCTTTAAAAGTCCAAGCATTCACACAGGTAGATGTCTCTAAATGCCCTATACACCTGAATAAAGTCACCTTTGAATATCTGTATGCATTCTTTCCAATTTACTCAAGCTTTTTTTTCCTATTAGGTTTTCATAATATTATTCCATACTCTAGTCTGGGGCAAATGAAACTTCCAAATAATTATTTCATCATATCTGATTTTCTAGACTATGAACAACATTAACCAATTGGTTGCACACTTCTCAACTGTCTAGACTTTCACAGAATGTCCAGATTTTTGCCTCACATTTCTATTTTGTTCTTCATAAAATTTGTGGTTTTCTGGCAAATATCTGATGATTGAAGTCAATAAATAATGACGTACATGTAAGTTTCAGACTTCATATCATTCAAAAAATGCATGCTAACACATATTCTGTTATTTTAACAAATTTCTAATTTTATTAGAGCAATATTTAAATTTTTTGGGCAAATGTTTCTCCCATTATTTTAGGCTTTGTCCATATAGACTTGTTAGACTAAGAGGTTGAACAGTATGCTTGATTGATATGATCAGAAAAAAAATGTTCAAAGCTGGATCTATCAATACACCCATCTCTTTAAATCATCCACACTTTAAATCACTATGAATTGTGTTAAATATTTACCTTTAAATCAATATCCCCCAATTCTCATAAGCATAGTTTTTAATGTGTTCTTTATTATTTTATTCTCCTGCACCCAACTTGTCATTTTCCTCAAGTTCTTCTGCAGATATTCACTAGGTGTAACAGATACAATCAGTTTTACTATTTTCAAGTCTGCTGCATACAGAGTATATAACATTTCAGATAAACCAGAAAGATACAACCTAAGACAGTATGGACCTAGGATAGAGCACTGTGGGAATCTCTGACTGTAACTTAGAATTTTACCTTCCCCACTCCTATATGAGCAGCTGTATTTCTTATCTAAATTACATTAACACCAAGTTGTTCCAATTTGTTAATGATTTTTTTATGTATGAATCAAATCAAAGGCTGCAAAAAACCCTACATTTATTTTATTATTTATTTTATTTTACATTTGTTAACCGGGATAGTCCAACTGGATACATGTCCATTTTCAGTGGAGGCCCAGGGAGAAAAGCTCCAAAGAGACAATGTACAAGACATACATACAATGATTCAATCCAATCCATATTTCAACTAGGTACAATAAGAGTATCTAGTTGAGAACACATATTAAGTGTTATGCCATAGACAGATACAATGATCAATAAAGTTATAAACAACAATAAATTATGCAAACTATCCCAAAAAATAACCTCATGCATTTGTTGTGGTGTACTAAGCTTATGCAGGTGAATCAGGAGGCTATGTATTAAGGCAAGAGTTGCATTAATATAGGAGTGGGACTGGAGTTAGTCTGGTGTGGAGCAGGGACATAGCCATTTGTTGTTCAGATGACATTTAATATACTTTTTAAATTTCAATAGGGAAAATTCCAGAGTTATAGATGCAGGCAGGGAGTTCCAGATTTTGGACATATAAGAAGAGTAAAGGGAGTCACCAGCATGGTTTTGTGTTTTAGTAACTGTTAACAGTAACTTGTCTGTGGAGCGGAGTTGCCTAGGACAGGAGTATTGCTCGATTATGTTAGTTAACGAAGGTGTTATATATGGTTGGGTGAGCAGCTTGTGAGTGATGATCAGTTGATTATAGATTAGTACATTTGGCAGTTCAAGCCAGCCCAATTGTTTTAGGTTATGACGATGGGTTCTGAAGGAGCTGCTGTTAGCAAATTTGGCTATCTGATTGTAGCAGGTGGTCACTTTGCTGGTTTCTGTTTTTGATAGATTGGTCAAGATTGGTGATGCATACAGTAATGTTGAGAGAAGATGGGTGCAAGCAATTATGGATCTAGTGTTATGGGTCAGGTAGAATTTGTGTTTGTAGAGACTACCTAGCTTTTTATGCGTATTTTTAATAGCCAGATTAATGTGTATATCAAATTTTAACTTGTTATTAATGGTAATGCCTAGTAGTTTTGTGTGGGATTCGGGTGAAATAAGGGTACCGTTTTTAGAGAGGATATTGAAGGTGGAGGTAGGAGTGGTAGTTTGTGAGGGATGAAATAGCAGGAGCTTGTTTTTTTGGGGGGTTAAGAATGAGTCCATTCTGAGTAAGCCAGTTTTCAACTGAGAGGAAATTATCCTGGGTTTTACTGTGTAGTTCTGCCAGGGTAGGGGTAGTGCATATAATAGTCGAATAATCTGCGTACTGGATAAGGCTAGAACTATTTGCAGCCATGTGGAGATTATTTGTGAAAATTGAGAACAGCAAGGGGCCCAGTATAGATCCCTGAGGTACCCCAAATGTAACAGGTAAGAGTGGAGACAGGTTATTGTGCCATCATACTGCTTGTTGCCTATTGCTGAGGTAGTTTTTGAACCAGGAGACTGATTGGTTGACTAAGCCTAGATTTACAAGGTGGGGGATAAGTTTGTTATTGTTAACCAGATCAAATGCTTTTGATAGGTCTAGGAAAAGGTCTGAGGAAAGTTTACCATTGTTTCTGTTGTGGTTTATGGCATCTGTGAATGCTAACAGAGCTGTCATTGTGCTATGACCTGGACAAAAACCGTGTTGTGCTTGATTAATAAGGTGGGACATTAACTGATGGTGAATACATTTTTCTAATATTTTAGCCAGTGGGGATAGGATTGTGATTGGTCTGCAGCTAGATATGTCATAGGAACTGCCCCCTTTGTGAAGAGGTATAATGTAGGCAGTTTTCCAAATCAGAGACTGGTATAGCTATTTCAGCTGCTGCCAGTTTTAAGAATTCATTGGGGAAAGAATCTACTCCTAGTGTTGTAGGTTTTAATTGGGAGAGTAGTTTTCTTATGTAGGAGGTTGGGGTGGGTTGCAGCTTAAAAGTGGGACTGTTGTTAGATGTAGGGTGGTCACTTGTTGTATTGGTAGTGAGATGCTTTTGTGCTAGGGTAAGTACGGTTTCAGTAAATAATGTATTGAATAATTTAGCTATGTTTCCTTTTGTTAAACATGATGTTGGGGGTGGAGTAATGGTTTTACCAGGGTGTAGCAACTTGCTTAAACCTGTCCAGAATTTCTTAGGATTATTCATGCATTGTTTTTGATGGGTAATAAAGTAATTTCTTTTATCTTGCATAACTAGTTTCTTGGTTATATTTCTAATCTGTTGGTAGGCTTGATGTGTACTAGGAATTTTATTGGATCTCCAGGCCATCCAGGCTCTATTCCTTTCTGCTATTTTTTGCCTAGTTTCCTTAGTCAACCATGGAACTGTGTTAGCTTTAACTCTGATAGTATGGGGGCATGCCTATTCAGTATTTCTAAGAAGGTGGAGTTGAAGTGTTAGGTGGCTTCATTTAGGGGTAGGTAATGCAGTTCCGACCAATTGTATTGCTTTAGCTCTTGTATGAAGTTAGTCAGGTTAAAGTGTTTTTTTTGTTTCTGATTGTTTGAAGTATTGGGGGTTTGGGGGTGGTGGGAATTATATTTAAGTAATAAGGTAGTTTGATGGTCACTTATTGAGTCAGAAAGGGTGCCTGCTAAGTAGGAACACAGTATTTTATTTAGTAAGATCCAGTCTAATTGGTTTTAATTTTTACGATTTTTGACTATTCTAGTGGGCTGTTTGATTACTTGAGAGAAGGTAAGCAGGTTGATATGGTTAGTTGTGTTTGGGAGGAGCATGTGAGCCAATCTATGTTAAAGTCTCCTAATACAATGGTCTGTTGAGGCATGGATTGTAATAGCCATTGAAGTAATGTCTCCATGGTAGGGATATTATTGCCTGGTGGGCTATAACCTGTTACTAGGTTGATGGTTTTTCTGTTACATATTTTGAGCCTAGTTAAGATGATTTCAGCCTTATCCAAAGGGAGTATGGGTATCTCAGTTTTAGTTATGGTTAAAGAATTTTTGTAAAGCAGGGCAATGCCACCGCCCTTTTTCTTTAGTCTATCTTGCCTAAGGATACTGTATCCTGGTGGAAGGATCTCAGTATCTTTGGTAGATGGTTTAAGCCATGTTTCTGTTTAACTGACTATATCTGGGCAATATTGTGAGATTAGAGTGTGTAGTTCATGTATTTTATTGTTTGTACTCCTGATATTTAGATTTAGGAGGAGTAGACTATTTAATGGCCTGATATTAATTTGGGTTAGATTGGGAAGCTGTTGTGCATTAGTCAGAGGATTTGTATCATAAGGTCCTGGTTTGGGTGGATATCCCCAGCATTTAGAAGTTGTTGGGTTTTTTGCAATAATTTAACTAGTTTTAGTAGAATGGTTAAGTATTTTTGGGTTGTCATTGATTTGCGGTAGGAGGTGGTGGGTTTAAGATGGCTATAGCTTAAGGCAGCAGTGTCGAATAAGGTGGGGTTCATTGTTAGGGAGTAAGCGGATAGGATGGGAGAGCTATTGCTAGTGGATTTATGGGTAAGTTGTCTTTTCCAGGGTAGTTGTATGAAGTGATGTGATAGGTACATACTAAGAAGAATAGTAGGGTCAATTGCAGGAGGAAAGTCTTCATGGTTAAGGAGGATTGTTAATTGTCTGGATTTTGTAGGAGTGATTTGAATAAATATGTGAGGGGTTGGGAAGGATAAGGATTGATTGTTGGATCTGTAAGGGGGTGGGAGGGATGTGGATTGGATGTTGGATGATTAGGGGAGGGGCCACAGAAGTATAAATATAGATAATGTGGGGGTGGGTGGGAATTGGGGGTAGGGTAGGGGACCAGAGTGAGCCTGCAGGGTGAACGGAGCGGGTAGAGCCAAAGTGAGGAAGAGCCAAAGAGAGAAAAATAATCTGTAGCTGTAAACAGACTGCAGCTGAGAGGAAGTGTTGTTATAGATAGTTTGCCATATAAAATCAGGAAAAAAGTATAATGGACAGGAGAAAAAAAGTGAGGTAAGCCAGAAAGGGATAAGAAAAACAGGGTAGGGGGGACTGAAGGAAAGGGTAAAACTATGCTATTAACCAGTATTTGAAAATATCTGAGTACAAGTCTATTTTAGGTGTATAGTGCCACCTAGTGGCGACTGGATAAATGGCAACAGTGAAGAATACTTCTTGGTAGGAAATTTAGTTAGGCAGTAGGAGAGAAAAGTTAGAAATCAGGAGAGGGGCAAGGGCTGCAAGCGGGCTGCGGTCAGCTGCTATCATGCAGGAGGTAAGATGCAGCACTCACTAGTTAACAAGCAAAAAAGTGAAAATTTACATATATTACAGTGTTAGGCTACATACACTGAGCCTTCTTTTATTAAGGGGATAGCCATTCTGAAAGGTGCATTGAGGGTAAAGGTGTCTTCATGGGATAGCAGGAGATGGTGTTCCTTTCAAGTTAGTTGCTGTGGTTTTTTATTTCTTTCTTGTGCAAGAAAGAGAGGGAGTATCAGGGTAGTAGGACTGAGCCTTCTTTTATTAAGGGGATAGATACATAAATTATATCACAACACAGTTTTAATTAATAGCTCTTACTATATTAATATAAAGCATCATGGTAGTTATTGACCTATTTTCAACAGATGCATGCTGATATTATGGTTTCAAGTCGTAGTCTTTCCAGTTCTGACAATTTTTTTTTCTACACAAGGCAAGTGGACTAATTTGTCTATATGACACTGGGTTTGTCCTATTTTCTGTTAAGGAAGCTTTTAACAAGTGCACTCCAATCTTCAGGAATATTTCCACACTTAAATGACCTAATGAATAACAAATATAATGTCACTGTAAGTTCATGTTGAAGCATTCTCATGTCACCATTGCAGATTTTACATCTAAATAATTTTTTGTCCATCATTTGTGCTTTAATCAGGTCCAATTTGCTTGTTACTTTTTAAACATAAAATAATTTCAGTACATGAAGTTACTAGAATGTTACCATCAGAAGATGGTGAGCAGTTAACATCTCTGACAGGAAGTTTAGTAAAAAAACGAAATAGAACATTTCAAAACTTGTAGGATTTATAGTTGAACATCTGCTGAAAGATTTACTAAAAAAATAACAAGTTTGAAACTATCTTAGTTGCCTTTTCCTTTCAAGAAAACTAAAAACAACTAATAGTCTCAGAATGAGCCACTCTAAGCCCAGTGTACTGGACAGTACTATGAAAAAAATACAGGCTATACTAAGTAACATCAGTGCATTTATTTATTTATTTTATTTTATTTTACATTTGTTCTGAATAAATAAATAAAAATAAAGTAACATCAGTGCGTTATATGTAAAGATAGATAAATTAGACAGCAAAATGGACAATTTTAAAGTGGAATTTAAAAAATAACTTGAAGAGCTGAGTGAATCCCTTAAATAACGATCATCACAAACCTCGAGTATAGAGCAGGCAATGTCTGGACTTTGGTGGAAGATTACTTGAAAATGAATTTCTTCCGAAACAAAATAACTTCTTCCAGGAAAAAAATAAAAGACACAGAGAGATCTAGAAGGAATAACATCAGGATTTACAGGATTCCTGAAAAAGAAGAGGGATACAGTATGATTCAATTCCTTAATACCTGGCTGTCTAAATCTTTGAACCTGCCTGAAGCATTTTCCTTTGGCATCAAAAGGGCACATAGATCACTTTCTAACTTATCTTTATAAAAAAAAAAAAATAAAAATCTCTCATGTCAGGATAAAGATTTAGTCTTAAAAGCTGAATGGATTAATTATCCAGTTACAGTTAAAGAAATACTATAAGATCCAACAATGATTATTCAACATTAGTGATGTCAAACAGAAAAGCGTGTGTGCCACTTAATAAAAGAAAAGGAAAAAAAATATTTAAGCACAAATCCTGTTTCCAGCAAAAGGATTCACTGGCAAGAAGGAAATATGATTTTAACACCTTGGGAGATGCAATGGACTTTATAAAGAAAAAGAAAATCCTCAAAAAAAAAAAAGAAAAAAAAAAGAAGAAGAAATGGACTGTAATCAACTTCTTTGAAGAGAAATGGAACAAGAGGTGGTTGGTTAATAAAAGACAAAAACAGTAAAAAACTGAAGGAAAAATCAAAACTGATGTATTTCATGGTTATGAATTTTTATTAATTGAAGGAAGTGCTTGAATACTTATGAACAGGTGTTGAATATTACTTTTTAACAGATAAATCATTTATTTCTTTCTCTATTTCAAATGGTTCCCTTTTTAAAATGTTAGATGTTGATTATTTTAGTTAAATATGAAATTAAAGCCAGTTATATTCATTTATAGTGTAAAAGGTTAAATTATTCATTTTATTAAAAGTTAATCATTATTATGAAGACACTTATGTTAGGTGGTACACTTTCTAATATCTTGGCATAGTTGAGCAATGTACTTAAATAATAAATATTATACAAGAGGCAATAAATGACACTAAAAAGGTATATTAATTTATATTCTGGGTTGTTAAAATGGCCTAATAGTGTCCTACTGATAGTATACTTGACTTGCAATAGCACCCAGGAAAGACATGGTACATTATAAACAAAGTATAAAAAATATAGTTTTTTACATATATAAAGGTCACTATTGGAATGATATAGAACAATAAGAGTAACATTTGAGCTTTTACAAGTTAAACCTGGATCACACATAACTGTAATTTTTTAATGTAAATTTATATGCTATGTCTCCTTTTAAAAATGACAGTCTGGTTTATATTAAACATCTCATACAAAGAGTGTCTGCCGAATCATTAAATGTTATTTCTTTGAGTGCAGTGGATTTTTAGTGGTTAGGGTACTTTTACAACTACAGTTGTTTCAATGGTGTCTGTGATGTAAATGGTTTGCAACTAAAGTGATATCATTTTGTATGTTTTCCATTTATATAAATGTAAGATTGCCTTTGTCATATGTGTAAATTTAATAAAGTTTTTGGAAAAAAGTTTATATACTAGCTTATAGAATGACACTTCTGATAAAAGATTTAGGATTGCGTTTCTCTGTTACTGTCTCTTTTTAATGATAACAAAATTTAATATCTCAGAACAATTTATCATGGAAAATTTGAATCTTAAAAGGAAAAATGTTTCAGATGTTTTTTGAAATACTAACATTTAAGGGAAAAAGAAAGGACTATAACAGTAGTACTAGATTAAAAAGTACAAAATATATAATGGTTAATATAAATATTCTATTATATGATACTCTACACTAGGATTATAGCTAAAATATAAAACCTAGGAATATAGTAATAGTACCAGACATAGTATGCAAACAGAAATAGAAAAAGATCAGAATAAAGTACATATGTATATGGTTAAAGAATATAAATATGTCTACAAGGATGGGAGGTTGGCATACTGGTTAAGGTGTTCACCTTATAGTCATAAGGTACTGGGTTTGATTCTCACATGGGGTAATTATCTGGGCTTGGCATGGGTCTCAAGGACAATTAGCCTTATACTAATTTCTGAACTTATAATCCTATGAACAAGTTTACATATAGTAAATAAAATAGAAAAAAAATCATCTGATCTATAAATTAATAAATATGAAAATAACAACTAACTTCTTCCCTGTAGAAGACCAGGGAGATAATGTGAGGTACAGGGAAAGATGACTGTAGAGATATTCACTTTGGTCGATTTATAATAAAGATTCTGAACACCTATTTAACTTTTCTTATTCATAATAACTCACTGATGGGCTTTTTTAAGATAATACATATGAAAAGTGTGTGAGATAATAATATTATTCATAAGCATGAGTTAAGCATGGTTAGTCTAATTGGAAGTTTGACAGATAGTTTGTTAGTCTTTTTCAACAAACTAGGAATACGTTATTCCATGGTAGAATGTTTTAGGGTTATATTATTAGGTAATTTTTTATTTGTTTTAAAAGTTTTGTCTGTAGCTGAAGATTTCATATTGTTATATAAGGTATATAGTAAGTTCTACACATAAATGTGATGTCATTATACCTGTGTTTTTTCTGTTTTATATAAATGTCTGATTTTAAATGCATATCTATTAATATTAATGGCTTGAATAACCCAGTGAAGAGAGGGAGTCTGTTCAAATACTTGCAATTACATAAATCTCAAATAGTATTTCTACAGGAAACACATTTACTTAAAAAGATGTAAACAAATATTCATTAAAGAATTATTTGGTTTAGCAGATTCTGGCTTTTGAGCTAAAAGAACAGGCACCCTCATTTTATGGAAGAACTCAACCATAACGACTAAAATAAAATATACCTATGTTGATAAAAATGGTATGGTAAGCATTGTTAAAATTGAGTGGAACAGAAAACAATATACATTGGTAAACTCTTATTGGATTCCAGGGCTTGGAGCTAAAGATGCAAAAAAATGACTTAGACATTGTAGCCTATTACATGAAAGGTGAAGTCATAATGGCCGGTGATTTTATTTGTATTCTATCAGACAAAGATAACACTGCAGACAGAAAGCTGAGAATCCCATCTTCAGCGAAACACTTAATTAATTGTGTAACTCTAATGAAGTTAAAGGATATATATGAGCTAAGGAAATAAACTCACTTACATTTACCCATTATTCATACAAATATGGAACACAAATAAATACTGATAACATTTTTGACTCAAACAATCTGTTATTGCATATCAGAGAAGTTTCAATAGTTTCATGCCCATTATTGGACCATAATGCTATAACCTTTAATATTACTTTAAAGGCTGAGACTATAATACATCACAGGAGATTACCAGTGTATATTATTAACATAAAAGGATTAAAGGATTGGTATGTTAAAGAGATATAAAATTTACTAGAAATAAACATGAATGGTGAAGTATCTGACTTTGACCTCTGTGATTCACTAACGGCTTACTTACATGGAAGATTTACACTCTAGTATTTTAGTAGACAAGAGAACAGGACAAAGAATTGAATACAATACAAGCCACCCTAAAGCTAAATCTAAATCCAAATAGCATTATCAGTCAGTGTGAACTTAAAAATTTAAATACAAATTTTGTTGAAATTCTAAATCATAAAGTTTCAATAAACCTGCAAAAGCTTAAACTTCAGGAATGTTCAGTAAACACTTTAAGCTTGCATAAACTTGCTCTTAGATAAAAAAAAATGAATCAGCTAAATGATATCAAAGAAATTATAATACATAAATAACAACAAAGAAGAATATATGTTAAAGGTATTACTGAGGGCTCTAAAATATTTTAGGAAAATATAAATAATAATGCAAATAACCTAGATAATGATGATATAGTTGAAACTTTTCTAAGATAAAATATAAATAAAATAACAAGTGAACAAATAAAAACATATTAAACCTTTCACTTTAACAGAAATAAAGGATCAAATAAAAAAGTAAAAAAAATAAGGTACCTGGGCTTAGATGGTCTTGCACCAGAACTATATGAAATACTACCAGATGATGCAGTTAAAATATTAGATATGATCTATAACAAAAATAACTGTTATAACTGTTGAAGTTCCCTCACCAAGGAAATATTTGCTTATATCACCTATTTTAAAATGAGATAAGGACCCTACAAAGTGTTCATCAAACAGACCCTTCTCACTTTTAAATGTGGACTATAAGATGTTCATGTCTCTTTTAGTTAACAGAAAGAATCTACTTATACCTAAACTAATTAACAATGATCAAACTGTGTTTGTTTTAAATAGACAAGTACAGGATAATATAATATGAATACATACATTAATAGACTATGCAAAAAAAAAAAAAAAACTTTCTATCCCTAGTCTCAGTTTAGATAAGGCTTTTGATTCAGCTAATTGGTCATACCTGTTTAAAACACTTGATGTATATAACTGTTCGGGTCTATATCACTTAATTGAATGTTTAATTCATCTGACCTTTATTCTTTGATGTTGAACGTCATTTCAGCAAATGACAAAATCTTTCCCAGAGTAATGAATCACTTGCCCAAGGGCACACCAGAACACAAGCCACACAATCAAACCCATCCAAATGGGGGACTTCACCCCCCACACCCCTCCCTACCTATATATACCAACTCATAGATCATACTATGGTGGGAAAATGGGCAAAGTTGTGGTGTTGGCCAAGTGCTTCCTTACCCTGGGAAAGATTCTGTCAATCACTGAAATGCTGTTCAACATATAATGGTTGATGAATAAAAGTTTAATGAATTAAACTTTTGATTAAGTGATATAGACCCTAATTTCTCACCTGAGTTAATTCCATAAATAGGATCACATTTGTGCTTATGTTAAAATTATTATTTTCTTTCTAATTCCTTTAAATTACAAAAAGACACAAAATGAGGCTGTCCATTATCAAATTTACCTTTTGCATTAGTTATAGAACCCTTTGCTAATAGTATTAGGTCCAATAAGAATGTTAATGGTAGCAAAATAAAAGAAGATTTCAAACTAAAGTTTCATCTCTTTTCTCATAATATCTTACTAACAATAGGAAATATAAAAAATGTTAGAATATATAATTAATTCTATGATTCAGTTTGAAGAAATCTTGACATTTAGATTTATTCATCATAAAACAAGTACACTGCTGATTAATAAAAATTAAAAAATTCATACAAAAAGATATTCTACCTTCAATTGGAATAGCAAACAGATGAACTACCTTGGTATAACCACTAGGTGCAATAGTAAAGAAATCATATAAACAAACTTCCAGCAGGTTGTTGATAAAATTTGAAGTTTAGTTACAAATTGGAAGAAATTCTTCTTTACCATGGAAGAACGGTTAATGTTTATTAAGATGGCAATTCTCTGTAAAATATTATTTGTCTTACAAGCTTTAATACTATCTCCACCAAAGAAATATGAACAAGATAAATAATATTCTTAATTTTTTGGCAACCTAATAAACTAAGAGTTTCCTTTGACTGGCACAGAAAATGATTGGATAATGGTGGAACAGGATTCCATGATATTCAATTGTATGCTACTTCAATAATTAATTCACCAAATAGAAAGCAAAGCTTCCTCACAAAACAGGACCAGGCACTGCTGTAAGGTTATAAGTGCTTTGGTTCCCATTATTACACAAAATGGAACTTCATCAGATAAAACCAACTTACACACTTCCTTCTTTTATACAACCAACCATTTATTTGAACCAATAGAAATTCACATTTGTTAAATACCATTTTTATAAAAACACATTTTTTAAGAAAACCTTTAACGATGTATTATACTTCTAGTACCTAAAAGTAAAATTGCAACATTCCTAAATACAAGATAATCTCATACCTAACTTCAGAGTGTGTAATATTACTGTTTTTTGTTTTTTTATATATATATATTTTTTGTATTTTTTATTTTCCAGTTAACAACTGTATAACCTACACATTAATCATGGAGAAATCCTCTTTAAACTTTATCCTGTTTCAATGCCAGTAAACTACTAATAAACACCCTATCATTGATGCTATGGAAACATGTAGCATTTAAGAAAATCTGCCAATGTGTTTCGCAGTATTCCAAAAAACTAGTCCAATTCCCCCCTCGCTCTTGTCATGACACCTTTTCCAGTACAGAAAAGAGGAAGTTCCTGAAACTGTTGCAATTAACACTGTGTCTATATAGGGCATCTAATCTATCTTGTGTTTTTTTTATTATTGCATAAATATGCTGATAAATCCTCATTCTCAACTGGTTCTCAGTTTTCCCTATGTAAAAGGTGGGACATGTTTTGCATAAAGCTACATAAATTACTCCCCCTGGTATTACAGCTGTAATTACCCTGTATAGGCAACACCCTGTTATGTCTCTCAATGACCACATTTTTAGTTTCGTAAATGTTCCTGCATTCCCTACATGCATTACACTTATTCATTTTCCCCATAGGGATCCTGCAATTGTTTTTGTTTTTTACAAACATGTTCTTCAAATTCTGTCCCCTTCTAAATACCACCTTCGGGTTTTGTCCCAATTTCTCAATTAACCCGAATGCACCTAACGCACATTTCCAGTTCTTTTCCACAATTTGTCTCACCTCCGGGGAATAGTGGTCACATGTTAAAACACAACAGGGAGAATTGTACTGTTGCTTATTCTCTCCCATCTCACTCTTTGGATTTTTCAATAAGAGGGTATACATGTCAGTTTTGCTTATCCCCTTAACCTGAGCATTTGTTTCAATTTTTCAAGTTCAACCCTAACCTCTTGCTCCCCTGTTATTAACCTGGATAACCTAATCATTTCTCCTTTAACTAGGTTTCTTTTCTGCCAAAAGGGGTGGTCAATTTCAAAATGCAGGAAGCTATTTGAGTAAGTCAGTTTTCTATAAATGGACAATTCAGGCATCTCTCACCCTTGTTTTTATATATGTGAATGTCCAAATAATTGACGCCCTCCTCTTCCACATTACTTGCAAATGTTAAGAACTCCATGATGTTTTTGATGTAATTAATAACAATTTGGGATTTCATTCATCCCTCCTTCCCATAACACCAAAATGTCGTCCAAAAATCTATAATATTTGTAAATGCATTTCATATATTCTGAAGCAAACACATATTTGGTTTCCCATTGCCATAATATAATATTGGCAAAGATGAGGGCTGCTGCTTCAACAATTGTAAATGTTATAGCATTGTGGATAAATTCTTCTTATGATTCAAAATGGAAACAAATATATCAAGAATTATTATTAGTAAATAATAAATACATTACAACCAGTCATAAACAAATAGTCACTAATAGTTTTATCTGGTTATTAAAATATTTTTGTGTAAATGGAATTACACCCTCTTCTCAAATCCCCTGTTTAAAGAACATAATTTCTTCTCTCAAAAAGTTCACATATTATGACCATAGTATTAAAGTCCTAATATTTTCTATGTTTCCAATTGCATATAGAAATGGCTGTTTAGAAACTCATAACTTCAACAAAATGCTAGTACTGAAAAAACAAAGTAACTTAATTTATTGGCATCAATTCTTAAATGGTGCTGATATACTCTTGAAAAGTTAAGATCCAAATACAATCAAGATTCTGAGAATTGGTTAATTATACAAATATTTACAGACTTTGCGAATACAGAGATAAATAAGATATTTAACCTAGATAATAAATTGTACCCCAAATTATTGGAATTATTAATACGTATCAGTAATAATGGAATTAAAATAAATTATATTTGTGAGAAATTTATAAAATTCTTAAGTTAGATTTCAAATTTTTAGACAATTCCTATTGGATTTATTCCTCAAAAATTAATAATGAAACTTCTCCGAAGAATACCAGAAAAATATTAAAATCTAGAGATAAACCACGTCTTAATTATATTGGAATTTTTTCACTTGGAAATTCTTATAGAGAGCTTTTGTCACTCATATCAAAATTACAATTATGTATAAATCAAATAGAATTAAATGCTGGAGATGTAATTCTGAAATAATAGCTGATTGGACACATATCACATATGAATGTAAAGTCATCTCCCCTTTTTGAAAAGAAATTAATTTCATTCAAGCTGTATGAGCAGACAGATGTAATATTTCTAAATCTATAGCTAATACTCCAATTCCTGAGATAATTCCAAAAACCTAAATGACTCTTCTTTGGTCTATTCTTGCTAAAGCCAGAAAAGTAATTATTAAAAATTGAAAAAATAAAGTTACCCTCTAATGATGAATTTATTAGTATAGCAAAAAATGTTTGCAATAGTGAACTGCATACTGTAAACAAAAACACAATCTCCATAACAATTAACAGTGCCAGGAACAGAGAGCCGAGCAAAATCAAAAAAATAAACCTGCAATGAAACACAGCTGTGATATTTAACAAATAAATCAGCTCACCATGATAAAATCAAGAACTTTTTAATGCGACACATTGTATGTGCTTTCACAAACTAGTCACTTCATCAGACAGATTTTCATCACAACTACAAATTATACTCAATAGAAAATCAAAGCAGCCAATCACAAACATCAATTAGTAAAAATAATACATATAAAATTCATAAAACATATTGCTTCACATAATAATATGTTTCTTTAAAACTAGCTTAAGGGATAAATAATCATTAAGCCCATTACCCTGATGGGTTCTAAGTCTAAGTATCCATTGTAACTGATGGTCTTCTATAGCATTTACTAAATCACCCATAAGTTCATTCTTATAACGAATATCTATAACCATGAATTGAAATTGATGTGCATTCCCTTCCACTAGGGCATGCTTGGCTATAGCACTAAATTTCTGCCTCCTATATATACAGTATAAATGGTCCCGTATTCTTTCTCTTAATCTTCTATTTGTTTTCCCAACATAAAAAGTATGACATAGCATGCAATGGGCTAAATAGACTAAATTCTTACTAATACAATCTGCTTGTAAATTGAAATGAAATAACTTTCCAGTCCCCGTGTGTTAAAACTCATTACTGGTATTCATATATTCACAGTAGCCAAACTTAAAATACTTTCTAGTACCCATCCTGATACTTAAAATGAAAGCCTTTTCAAAACTATGATGCTTATGATAACAAAATAGCCTCTTCAAAGAGGCATTGTTCTTATAATAAAATTTGGGACGTTCACTCACAATTTGGATGGTGCTTCTATAGATTTAATTATTTATTTGTTGGAATTAGTTTTGAGTAACAATTATTTTTTTGTTCAACAGAGAATTTTATTTACAGAAAACTGGTGTAGCCATGGGGTCTCCGTGTGGTGGTACGTTTGCCAACACAGTGATGGCCCACTGGGAAAAACAATTCCTATTTAGGGATCATGTTTTCCAAGAAAAAGTTGCATGGTACACTCATTATTTAGATGATATTTTTATCCTTTGGCGAGGTAGTAGGAATTCTGCTTCAACATTTGTTGAACATATTTCCAAATACACAAATTTCCCTGAATTTACCTGGGAATTCAATACTGAATGAATTTGCTTCCTTGATGTTGAATTGATTAAACGTTCTTCATTGGACGGGGTTATTTCTAAAATTTTTAGAAAATCCACATACTCAAATGCATTCCTTCATTTTTCCAGTTGCCACCCTTTTCATCAGAAAAGGGGAGTTGTTAAGGGTCAACTGATACGGGCTGCAAAAATGGTGACCTTAGAGAATGATTTTTTTAGATGAATGCAGGTTATTGAAGGAAATGTTCAGTAAACGTGGCTACCCCATCAATTTAGTGGATGACCTGGATGAAATCTCTTCTAAAAGAGTTAATGGTGTTTTTAAACCATTATTGAATGTCAAGGATAGCATTATTTTCACGAATTTGGGCTCTTGTAGTCCGGATAATTCGTTGGATAATTTGGATGTTACTTGCAACACATCAGCAATTGACTGGGACCGCAGGGATTTTGTCCCTAAACAACCATCTGGGTCCTCAGATGGTGATTTAGCAAGGTTGAGCTTTATAACTACATTTTCCATAGATGCTCCCTTTTTGAGATCAATTATTTTCAAAAATTGGTCCTTCTTATTAGATGATAATTTGACTAGACAGCATGTAGAAGAGGCTCCCTTTGTTGTATTTAGGAAAGGCAGGAATTTAAAAACACTTTTGGAAAATAGTACTTTAAAATGTCATCCCCCACATTGTGGGATGTTTAAATGTGAGGCCTGCCGTTGGTGCAAATATATAGATGTGATAACCTTTTTCACAATAAATGGAAAAAATACCACATCAATGATAAATTCAATTGTAACACCAGAGGGGTGGTTTGCTTGAGCTCATGTAAAAATTACCCCGTCTTTTACGTGGGCAAAACTGAAAGACCTCTCAAGAATAGAATTTATGAGCACTTGTATGCCATTGATAAAAAGAACTTGAACAATGCACTTTGCAAGGCATATTAATTTGTGTCCCAAACATGAATTCAAGTTCTTAGTTATTGAAAAAATTCTGGATAATTTTAGGGGTGGACTGATGGATTTGAAATTAGAGGAGAAGTAACTGATTTGGCAGTTGAAATTAAATGCCTTAGTTCTGCCAGGTTTAAATGACTTTGTTTCTATTAAGAGCATCTTGAAATTAAAAGCGTTAATTAGATAAATTTATGTTTATATATTTTTATCGCTTTTTACTGTATATTTATTAAATTATATAAATATATTTTTACATGGAATTTTTGGAAGTATTTGTAAGGACTTTTATTATTCATTTGTTTTTTGATATATAGTTTGTTTTTTTAGAGTTTGGCACTTTAAAATGAGGCTGTGTTTTTCCAAAGGAAATTATGTTTTTCCAAAGGAAATTATGTTTTTCTAAAGGAAATGATGTCATGATAAGCATTGTATTTAAGTGCACTTGTGTGTCTCAAAATTGTCTGAAGTTTGCTCATTTTAGTAAACGAAAGCGCTAATTGGAACTGTTTTGAGTATCTGGTGTGATTCTTTTTCCTCCTTCATTTTGTTGCAGTTTGTTCATTTTTTTCTGAGTTCATACGTTCACCCTCAATATTTAATATTCCTGGATCGCTATATAATATATTTCAATTTCTACTAATAATGCTCCTAATAGCTGCTGAATATGAACTATGAAATAATGGTACAAATAAATTGTTCACCCAGAACTCCTTACTAGATGGCAGCATATAGATTTGGACACCAGTATGCAATATATGAGCCTGTTATTAAGTACTTTAAGCCTCATGAGACAGAACTCAATAGACAGCAAGCAGAATTGTATGAGATACCAGCAGATGAAGCGGAGGTATTGATTGAAGTTATTGATGATGTGTTCCTTTATAACAAAACACGTATGCAACAAAAAAGAAAGAAACTATGTGGGCATGAGGGACTTTGCCAACAATAATGTTTTTACTTGACCTTGGATGAATGCTAATGAACAGGAAACAATCATTGCTGTAGTATCTAATACTGAGAGAGATACTGAAAATGTAGTAGCTGAATGTTCAGACATTTCTGTGGAGCTATCAGTTTATAAAACTCCAACAGGTTCTATAATTAATAAAATACCTTCAATAGAAATAAAGAAAGTTAATTTGCAGCACACTACCAGTGATCCAGCATTTAGAAGGAAAATCATGACAATGGGGGTCATTTTCCCTGTTCTACCCCTGCCAGTCAAGAAGGATCTTCCACTTCCTAGAGATCACTTGCAGAGCAGGGGGAGGCTAAAGAGGAAGTACCCACTCACCGACAATGGCTATCCTACATTAAAGAAAATGTGGACGAACAAGAGCAACTAGTGTGGACTATTTCTTGTAGAACTTTGACTTCAATGGAGATGGCTCTTTTGCAGAGGGAACTCTCTTTTATTCCATCTAGAAAAGGTGACATCTCAAAGTCTTATAGATTTATGCCTTTTCTGTCAGAACCTAACTTTAAAATCAATGTTTGATAAAGATAATACAGAATCTGCATTGAGAATAAAAAAAAAAAATGAGTGTTTTTACACCGTATAACAGTTCGTTAGTAGATGCCATTTTACAAGTATGTGAGAAAGAAATCTATGATTTATTTGAGAATATCAATGGTAAGTATGGCGGTTTCTACAATATGACCTTTAATGAACAACATGCTTTGAGAGAGTTGAAGCAAGATACAAGCATTGCAATTCACCCTGCAGATAAGGGTGGATCAGTGGTTTTAATGAATGTAGATTTTTATTTTAGTTCTATGGAAGAAATGTTGAGTGATTTGATGACATACAAAGCTATTACTGTTGCTGAAGTCAATGATTTTATTCAGAATTACAATGATGCTATATTTAGTTGCTTTAATTGTGAGCGTATTATTAAGGACATTTTTGAATACCCAAGGGTGAAGGCACCTATGATCCCTTGTTTTCAAGGGTTACCAAAGATATATAAACATCCTATTAATCCCCCCTTTTGTCCTATTGTTGTGGTACAGGTTGGGTGACCGAACCTGTGTCTATTTACTTAGAAAATTTTCTGAGTGAAGTTTTGAAGAATTATAAATATGGGTTAAACGGTAGTAAACAATTTTGCTATGAGCTATGTGAGTATGGTGACAACTGATGTTAAATCCCATTTTACTGTTATTCCAAGGGATGAAAGCATTGCCATGATGAGGTATTTTCTAAAAGCACACAGTATATTCGACTCTGATTTCATAGAGCTATTAGCTTTTTAATGTAATGTGTACTTAATTATAATATTTCTCTGTTCAATTATTATTTACAATGTGCTGGCATAGCTATGGGCACATCCTGTGCCAATAGCTATGCCAACATGGTCATGGCACAGTGGGAAGCTAGTGTGATTTTTCCTTCAAGATTTAATAGTATTATTATATATCATTGATTTGTGGATGATATATTTATTTTATGGAAAGGTGCCCATGACAGTTTAACTCAGTTTTTAGCATTTATTGAACAGAGGTCTCCCGTTTTGTTTTTTCCCTCGGTTAGTTTGAATAAAGTAATTGATTTTATTTTAGATGTAAGGATATGTAGGGATAAGGATGGACAATTATACACTAAATTATTTAGAAAAGAGTGTCATAGGTTTTCTGTACTGCATAGGTCTAGCATGCACCTCCATCATGTTTTTAGTAATTTCGTCACTGGAGAGTTCTTACATACATCTAGGTTAGATTTTAATGAGAGTGATTTTTCAACCGATATTGTGGATTTGGGATGGAGATTTAAGAATAGAGGGTATAAGTCTAATGAGATATCTGATGCTATGTCTATGGTTTTGACAGAATGTAAAAGGAAGGGGGAAACCATATTTTTCAGCAGACACTGAGCAGAATGATACCTCTAGAATGAGAAAGAAAAATGTATTTATACCATTAGTTCATAGTTCAGATTCAGCAGCTATTAGGAGTATTATTAGTAGAAACTGGAATATATTATGTTATGATCCAGGAATATTAAATATTGTGGGTGAACGTCTCAAATTTTATTATAAGAATGATGCCTCTATGAAGAGGCTGGCTTACTACCCTAAGGGTCATGGTATTGAAAAGGGTCTCACTTTAAGTACTAGGATGGGTACTAGAAAGTGTTTTCAGTGTGCCTACTGTGAATATGTGGATACTGGTAATGAGTTTGAGCACCCAAGGACTGGAAAGATATTTCATTTCAATGTACAAGCAGATTGTAATAGTAAGAATTTAATCTATTTAGCCCCATTGCATGTTATGTCATGCATTTTATGTAGGGAAAACAAATAAAGGAGTAAGAGAAAGAACATGGGACAGTGCTATAGCCAAGCATGTCCTAGTGGAAGTGAATGCACATCAATTTAAATTCATGGTTATAGATATTATTTATAAGAACAAACCTATGGGTGATTTAGTAAATGCCACAGAAGACCATGAGTTACAATAGATACTTAGACTTAGATCCCATCAGGGTAATGGGCTTAAAGATTATTTATCCCTTAAGCCATTTTTAAAGAAACGGAGGCTAAAACACAAAGGGAGAGCAAAATGCTAGATGTTAGTATATGTATTTTTATGTAAAGCAATATGTTTTAAGAATTTTATATGTATTATTATTATTAACTAGTTGATGTTTGTGATTAGCTGCTTTGAGCTGCTATTGAGTATAAACTGTGGTTGTAATGAAAATAATCTGTCTGATGAAGGGACTAATTCATGAAAGTGCTTACAACATGCAACATTAAAAAGTTCTTGATTTTATCCAGGTGAACCATTTTGTACAGGCTTATTTTCTCTGATTTTGCATACTGTAAAGATGAGAACTTCTAATATTACACATTCATACAAATCTTGGCTTAAATTTAAAGACTTGCTTGAAAAATATTAATTGTTGTTGCTATGTATAACTCTGTTGTATTGATCAGCTCTGGACCCATGTAAATAGTTTTGTTTTATAATTGATTTATCTATTGTTTTTAAAACCAAATTAAAAGAAAAATAGAAGAAGAATCTTACTATCACAATCTAATCCGTATAGGAAAATATTTTATAATCTGTACACAATCTATGCGGCTCCTATTATATAATTGAAGACGCAATTCTTGGACTGTGTCTTGATCGAACTTGAAAGCACGAAACACCAAAATAGTGAAACGACATATACGCAATTTCTTTCCTGGGAAAGAAATCGCTTGGTCGCCTCCATTACTTTGTCATTTTCCTCACTTTAGTGTGATCTCCGAGTTGGCATATTTAAGTAGGGGTAAACCCCCCCCCACTTTATGTAATGTTTTGAAGTTTTTATTTATTTATTTTTTTGCAGAACAGCGATTTTTTTTTCATGGGCAAAAAATCGCTGTTCTAAGTGATTGGGATTGTAAGCTTTAGCTTACATGGGGTCGGTAAATCAGTGTTTGCTTTTTTAAGTGTTTGCTGATTTAATATAGACCCCAATCTATGTATATCTCTTTACTGCTTTCACATCATGTCGTTCTATAAAATTGTTTGCTTTTGTGCTCAATAAATTTATATATAGTTTCCTCAAATTTTTCCTGATCTTGTTTCACATTGTCTTTGTCCATTTTATTTATTTCAGTTTTAAATGTTAAAGTTTGGCCTTGGTTTAATTTATTAAAATTTATGGCAATATATAATCTAGACCTTTTGTGCCTAGATCCTGATGTTAAACATTTGTTTTTTTATTTTTTACATTTTTCAAAAACATGATATATACCTTCTCTCATCTTTATACTGAAAGCATCACTAAAGTTATTTTTACACAGTCACTGCTTTGCTTTCATATAGTCTTTTTGCAATCTTTTGTGCACTGGTTTATATCTCAGTTTGACAGAATTATCAGTAGTTAACGTTTATAACTCCATGATTACTGTGCATTAAGGGTAGTAAATCTTAACATTAAGTAGAAATCATCTCCTTTGGAACACAAGCAATTTCCAGTATATTTTGTTCCCTGGTAGATTTGTTTATAATCTGCAACAATTGTTAATTTACCCATGGTTGTAAATAATTTCCTTATTAATGCTGTTTTGTTGGTCAATATTATTCCTCTCTTCCTCTGACAAATTCAATCCCAAACATGTTGTGCCTTACATCAGCCATCCTTTATTGAACATATTGCAAAAAGAAGGAGATTAGTGCAATTCTTCACAATACTGACATAATGCTTAGTATTCATTTCAAACCATTAAAACTGCTGAAATCCAGTGGTAGGGCACCATGTCCTAATCATACTGCAACCAGCTCGTATTTGTCAACTCCAGTCCTATAAAGCCAATAAAGCCACATCACAGATACCACATTCTAGACATGGATACACAGGCAAAAGTATACCTCATTAAGCTAAACAGTCATCTGTAGTCTTTCAAGGCATGGCTATTGTGCTGCCTGGGTATATCCCACCACACTGCCACCAATTAAATGACGTCCCTTACTATCCTGAGTTAGTAACTAAGGAGGTTCAATACTCACTACTGACTCCAATGTGAGACTGTCACTAAAACAGAAGTAATATTTCACAATTTCCCCCTAAGAGTACAACAGGAACACACACTATTTTCCTTGGACTGGACTATATACCTCTGTCCACCACAATGTATTTTCTTATTACATACTTCAGAGCAATGTGTCCCAGTTTAACACCTCTGATACACTCAAAGTAAATTTAAATCTCACACATCCAAATATGTCTGGGAAACCCTGACACAGATTTACAGCTGTGTCCCTTCCCTAAAATAATACAGTAATGGTGCAACCAATCAGTGTGTCTTCAGGCTCTTCTAAAGGGGTGTCCAATTATGAAATGTAAATATCAAAATAAATTATAGCTATGACCAGAACAGCCAGTACTTCAAAGGGAAATGGGGAATATGAAACAGGTAGAAGCACACTCTAATCTTTAAAGAAAAACACTGATTTCTAGCCAAAATGCAAAGTAAAAAAAAAACATTTAATAACAAGTAAAATGATTACAAGAATGTAAATTCATTGATTTCAATAAACACCAGAACTCAATCACTGGATGTAAACTGCAGGATTGGATTCCATTATTCTAGAAAAACTCTATCTTAATAACTAATCTTTCCTAATCTAACTAAAGAATATTGCCCCCAATCTAAGCTAACACATAACAGCAAGGCTTATGGCAGGCTTACAGTTTTTGGTGAGTTCTATTTCATGGGTGTCCACTGACTGCACAGCACTGTAACTGACTGAACTTCACAAACTGCTCAGTACTTGACAAACAGCAGTCTCAACTGTCTGATTTAAAAAAAAAAACAGTCAGCTGTTTGAAAAGTTATTTTTCCTGTCACTCAGCTGTTTAAATCACCAAGCAACCAGGAACATTCAATTGGCATCATCTACTCTTCAACTGATTCTCCACAGTTTGTACTTTAGAATGTCCCTCACAAACATACACAGTTATAAATGCATCAAAACAGTGACAGATTCTTTAAACATTCTATTTAAACAGGGAAATACTGAAGATTTAAAAAACGTGTTTACATTTCACAATCAGACATGCTGGCATACCATACAAGTTAATCCAGAATATACACAAATCTCCTGACAGACATGCTAACACAGATGACAGTGTTTTAATTTTCTTCACAGATATATTCACTACAACCTATCTTTTCTACAAGAGTATCACAGTGTCCACTGATTGTTCTATTCTTCTTTTCATTACCCTTCAAAACTTTGTCTGTTTAATTTTATTTGTTCGTAATCCTAGGCATTCCCACACTAATTTGCATTTTATTGTTTTATATACCTGGAAGAATTTTCCTGCTCTATACCATAATAAACACACTTGAAAACTATTTAATCTTCTTTCATAATTTAGGTTTTGTATCGGTTTAATTGGCTTACTTAATTTACTTTGAATTGTATCTATTTTTCTTTGTACATCTTCTTTTGAGTATTGTGCCCTAGGAATGTTATTAAATTTTAATTTTGATTTCCTTTTCATCAAATACAAAATGCCTCTCATAGTCTTAGTCTGGTATGCATAGTCATTTCTGCAAATGCAATAGGGGAATCTCTGATGTTAATGAATGAGCATAGCAAAGGCAAAATTCATAGAAGCCAGTTACTCTAATGTGAAAAAGCATACTGAGATACAAAGAAGACATTTTGTAAAGTGCTTTATGCTAATGAGATGTTCTTATACTTATAGTCCAATATCCATTGCTGAAATCTATGCTTCGCCTGTGATATTTGAGTTGCAGTCCACAAAGTTAACCCCAGCCATCCATTCAGTAGTTTCTACAAGGCTGCATGAACACTTCCCTGACACACAAATGAATTATACCTTTAAGCACGCCCCTCAATAGTTTGCACAAGCATAAAATGACACAAAAGTTCATTTTGCCCAGAAATCACTTCAACAGTCTGACTATGTATGACGAGGACTTAAATGACACCAAAATAAAGCATTTACCTCAGCAATTCCTTCAGTAGTTTCAAGTATGCACAAACACCAAAATTAAACATTTCCCCTAGCAATCCTTTTTGCAGTATGCCCAAATATGCAGAAGAATTAAAATGAGTCATTTCCCCAAGTGAACCCTTCAGTAGTTTGACCAAGTATGCACAAGCACCAGAATGAAACATTTCCCAAAGTGATCCTTTCAGTAGTTTGACCAAGTATGCACAAGCAATAAAATGAAACATTTCCTCCTACGATCTCTTAGCGATTTAACCAAGTATGCAGAAGCACCAAACTTAAACATTTCTCCCAGCAGTCTTTCAGTATTTTATCTAAGTATGCACAAGCACCAAAAAAAAAAAAAAACATTTCCCCAAGTGATGCCTTCAGTAGTCTCACCAAGTCAGCACAATCACCAACATGAAATATTTCCCCAAATGACCATTTCAGTAGTTTGTCCATCTATGCACAAGTACTTTACTGACACCATACTCAATGACCCCTTCAGTATTCTGTCCATCTTTGCACAAGCACTTCATTGACTCCAAAATGAAACATTTTTTCTAGCAATCCCTCAGTAGTATGTCTATGTATACAAAAGCACTTCACTGACATCAAAATTAAACATTTCAACCAATGACCTCTTCAGTAATATATTCATGTATGCAGAAGAACTAAAATACCATAAAAGACATTTCTTTATGTAAGTCAATATATGTAACTCCTTTAAAATACATAGAAGAACATGTTCCTTTTTCCCATACCCTTGCTACTCTTTATTCTCATGGTAAACTGCTGCTTACTGGAGTACGTTCAGGGCAATTTACACATTTAGTATGCAAATTAGGTCATATTAGATTCATTTCTATTAATCTTACTGACATGTAAATGTCTAATACCCCTTATCTGTGTATTAGCTGTCCCCCTATCGCTTATGTCTTAAGCATATTACGTTTTTGCAATAGTGAGGTGTGTTTAACAAAATATAATTTTGTAGTCATCCTGAAAGACAGAATAGCATAACCACTCTTCATGGATTACTGCCACAGAAATGAGAAGCTCTGGACTTTGAATTTCTTCTTTATTTATTGCACCTACTGATGCATCTGATCAGTTTAGAACTGCCCCTCACCAGACTGTCTATGAACTCATTAAGTGAAAAGCACCTACCTAGCATAATTCCTAGAGCTTTACAAGTATCCACATATTCACCTGCCATTCCCGTAAATTGAAAAAAAAACTCCTCTTTCCTCACTTCTCTGTCATTTCCAGCTCTGTCCTCATATGTAACTTATCTTACTGATTGTTTTCCTTTTTCATCTCACAGTGCTACATCAATGGACTGGGACATCGCACTCCATTCACCCTCACTCCGCTCGAGCTTGTCCCACTCCCATACCCTACACCCCCATTCCTACCCACCACCATATAAATTACATTTATAGATATCTATAGTCCCATCCATAATCAGCCTACCAATCAACACAAGCCCCAGTCAGTAAACCCAAACCCATCTACTTTAATATACCCAATCAACAGACTCCACAATCAACTCAGCTATAAACATCCTTACTAACTTGTCTTATTTTCTCCAATAGCAATCTCTTCCACCTCTTAATAGTCTTTTCTTGTAACTCTGCACTCATTTCAATTTATAATGTCACTACTAACCATGACAGCAGTACTCCTTCCTCTTACTCTATCTCTTCTCCTCTTTCTATACCTCACACCACTTTGTTTAACCCACACACAATTTAAAATCACATCCATTACTTCTATCCAATTCTACAAACACAAATATTACTCCAAAATATCCTCTAGCTTTTACAATACTAATACATTGCTACTCCTCAAGCCTGCAATCTTTTTACAGAAGCATAATACTCTAAGTATAACTCTCCTCACAAAACAGTACAACTCTAAGCATAAACTTCTAGGCACACAACATACATATAGTACCACCACTTCACCTCAATGTGGGGAAATCCACCCCAAACCTGGTCCTATACCATCTGCTTCTCACCCATCTAAACCTCACAAATCCCTAAATCTCACTACCATTAACCTGCAATTTATTAGAAACAAGATCCCATAATTCCATGCCTGGATATCCCATTCTAAACCTGATATAATTGCTGTAATTGAGACATTGCTAAAACCATACATAAAAGATATTGAATTCCTCCCTCCAGATTTCTCCCGTTTAAGAGCAGACAGACCCCACAAGAAAGGAGGTGGAGTTGCACTTCTCTTCCCTAACACTTTGACCGTTGTTCCCTACTCTAGCATTATTTCCCAATTGTCTGCAGCTGAACTCATCATAGCACATCTAAAAATTAATAAATTCAAAAGTCTTTGCTTGGTAGCTATACACATCCCACCAGGTAATAATATTCTCATATTAGAAGAAATCATAGCCTGGACCTCAAACATTATCCACAATGAAACAATACTTCTAGGTGACGTAAACAAACTGTCTTGATCACATAAATCCTTCTCCACCATTATGCATCAATTTCTATAACGTCACTCAGCTTATTACTAGTGTAACCTGGCCCAGGAAAAACCACAACAATGGTTCCATTCTAGACAGGATTTTAGTATCAGAACTCAACAAAATCTCCTCAGCAGAAACTCTGCTCTGCAATATCAGCAACCATTACCATGCCTATATAATACGAAATGCCTCTACCACTTTACGCAAACACCAACACAAATCCACCAGAAATCTAGCTAACTTCAACCAATAACCTTCAACAAAATACTGAGAAAAATTACCTGGAGCACTCTAAAATCTTTTCCCCTTGATGAAGTTGTTGAATTTTTCAATTCGGCACTCATAATTATACTCAATAGAATGTCTCCTTTCTGAAACAAGAGAATAAAAACAAATCATGCTATCTGGTTATCTACCACAGATATATTATGGAAACAAATGGCAGAAAAATAAAAACCCCATAGACCTCCAGTTAAACAGCTCCACAATCAAGTAAAACTTCCAGTCATTAAAGATAAAAAAACAATACTACCAATGCCTCCAAAACAACTGTAACCAACCCCCCCAAAAAATTTGAAACTCTCTCTCCACTCTACTAAACCCTAGCACCAAGAAAACCCTTGCCCAAATCCTGAAAAAACTCCAGCAGAAATAGCCTCACTTTTCAACTCCTATTTTATACAGACCATATCCAAACTTGCTGCCAGCTTTCCTCAAACTAGCCATAATAATAACCCAATACCATTTCATTACACCTCAACAAACTCTTCTTCCAAGCCTGTTTGTTTCTCTCCTATTCCTACTTCTAATATAACTAAAGCTCAAAACTGGTAGTATTGCTCCGGACAACTTACCCTCTGAATACCTACAAATTTCAGCCAGATCTATCAGCTATCCCATTAGTATTCTCAAAAACACATCTATCCAAGAATCCCGTGTACCCTCCATCTGGAAAAAAGCCTAAATCATACCCCTATGCAAAGGGAGCAACAATACAGTAATCTCTAATTTCCACCCCATAGCCACACTATCCCCATCTCTAAAATAATGGAAAAATTTATTCAAACCCAACTTATGAATTATATACTCCAAAAACAACTCCTTTTCACCACTCAGCATGGCTTTCAGCCTTAACACAGTACCACATCTGCTCTCCTATCCTTCTTGAATTCTGTTAACCTTGATTGCAGTGAAAGTAAACTTGTCTCTGCACTTTTCCTTGATCTCTCTAAGGCTTTTGACACCATCTCCCATTTTCTCCTCCTCTCGAAGCTCTCACACCTAGGCATGCACACTCCTGTCCTTGACTGGTTTATCAACTATCTCACAACAGACAATAATCTACCAAACGGCTACACTCCCTCTCACCTTTTCTCACTACCTCCACCAGAGTTCCCCATGGGTCCATCATAGGGCCTCTTCTTTTCAGCATTTTTGTTAATAACTTTCACTCGGCTCTCACTCATGTATCTGTAGTGCAATATGCAGATGACTCCACAATCATCTGCTTTGCCACCTCAGAAAAGGAACTTCTGACCAAGACCCAAAATGCTTTCTCCACAACAGAAATCCTGCATGACCAATAATCACCTTGCCCTTAACCCCAGTAAAACAAAACTCCTCCTCATTACACCCAAAAAAACCACGTCCACAACATTAAAAAACTCACCAAAAACTTGGCACCCTTTACAGACATAAACGCTTCTTAAACTACTCCTCTAGAAAAACACTTGCCGTAAAATTTCTTCTCCCTCTATCCTCTATGGTGCCCCCATTCTAACAAATATACAGTCCTGCTTAAAAACTGAGATGGACACCTGCTATAACAAAATTGCTAAGTTTGTAACTAATGCAAAATATTCATCTCATCATTGCTGTTCATTACAATCCCTGAACTGGCTGAACTCCAATATCTCACATACATACAACTATCTACAGCACACAAAATTATCTATAAACCTCTCAAATGCAGAGCCCTCACTTCCCTTCTGACTCTAGCAACCAAAAAGGCATCTCAGATCTGACAATCAATCTCTTATCCAAGTAAATAGACCAAAGCTCCCTGCTGGTCAATATCTCTACTCTTTTACTTTAGCTAAACTCTGGAACACACTTCCACCTACTCTCTGGACCATTAGGAGTGCTTCCTTATTCAAAAAGTCTATACAACAATATCTTTCTACTCAATGGCTTTGCCCATGCACCATCTCCCAATCCTCTATAACCGGATTACCTGTACTCATCGTTATTCTCCCATATTAAGTGTCGCCCTTGAAAAGTACCTTCCAGCTCACTCTTCTCCACGTGGTATAAGAATAATTGTTAATTGCATAGTCTGGCTAGATTTTACAAAATAATTGTATAAGTGCATAGTTTATCTGCCTTGTCCTGTTCAATTCTTTTTTACTGGTTACTTTGCCACGAGTCAAAAAATGTCTCTTTCATAACTTCTAGCCATACAATTGTAGAATGTTCCACGTGAGTTTCTTGTTTGTCACTCTTTGTAATTCCTTCTTTAACAAATTTCTATTATCTTCTGTTTTGCTTATAGAGCTTTTCTCCCCAGGCCTCCACTGAAAATGGGCTCATTTCAGCCCAGTGGACTTAACTGGTCAACAAAACCAAACAAATACGTTTAGTTTAATTCTTGGTTACTACCATGTTATTTGTCATAACCAAATTGTCTATTCACTTTAGACATAACTTCCAAATATCATAGTCTTCAGATTAGATACTATCTTTTCTATCATCAAGTCATCAGCATAAAGGCAGAATAATATTTCTTGCAGAATCTCCAAATCTAACATATACAATGCATGCAAAAAGATTTTAACACAGGACTGATGCCTATGGTACCCTTTACACATATCCCATCTTGATCCTTATTGCGCCTTATATTTTAACATCTGCATTCTGCCAGATAATATGTCCCTTATTCAGTTTACAGGTTGTGTTGGTAAACCTGTATGAATCAATTTACATACTAAAAATCAGAGGTATTGCTGAAGTCTTTGAATAGAACACATGCTTGCAGTCTTTGCTCTGATTTGTTATAAAAGTACTGATTATGGCTTATTAGTAGTCAACTTTTAGATATTCCCATCAATTTGTTTTGTAAGTTATTTTTCTTTTTCTTAAAATCAGTTACTTTAATCTATTTTCCATGATTTTTCCTACATTTGATTCTGTAACATCCTATATTTGTATGGTCCCTTTTTTATATACAAGTTTTACCATGACTACTTTTTATCTCTTCAGAATTTATAATCTCCCATAATTCTTCCATATATGATTTGCAAGGATTTCACTAGATGTTCTTTCAACGGTTCTAAATTTCATGGATCACTACATCATTCCATGATGCCTTTTTATATCTCAGCTTCTATAACAGAGATATTCTCACCTCTGTTTACATGTAATGATTTCTTGGCTAAAATTACCTCTACTCTTTGTAATGTAATTCATTTACTCCACCAAGATGCCCTCCCCCTGAAATGTGGCTGAAGCAATAGTGTGCTCCCCAGCTGTCCCACTAAAACCACCTTGAAAAAGCAGACACCCCAATGCCCTGAACTAAGGAGCCGACACCAAGTATGATCACAGCACCTAAACTGCAACCTGCTATTCAGCCTACAATAAGATAGTGACAAACTGTCTCACTAAAACCACCTTGAAAAAGCAGACACCCCAGTGCCCTGAACTAAGGAGCCAACACCAAGTACGGTCACAGCACTTGAAGTGCAACCTGCTATTCAGCCTACAATAAGATAGTGACAAAGTATGTAAGGCTTCAATAGGTTAAAATAAAGAGGTTGTTGTTAAACTAAATAGCCACGTTGAGCACGGTATCCCAAATGCCTAGCCGTTTTTCCAATTACTGATCTGCTTTCCATCCACCCTCAATATTCCCTAACTCTACATTTATTTTTTTAACTAACAATAATTATAACAGACTTAGCCCCTACTGATAAAACCCCTTCCCAGAGTTTAAAAGCCCCACTTGCTAAAAGAAGTAACTAATCAGGGAAAAAACTGCAGTTATGCATCTTAAGTTTTGAATAATTTTGATTTTCCTTAAGTTGGTGCTTACTGATTGTTTTTACTAAATCTGACGATTCCTGCTGCAGCCCCACTACATTCTCCCTCACTACACTCGGGCTCACTTCATTCTCCTACTACCCCCAAATAATTTCCTTTATACCTATCCACCCATTTCCTCCCACCTCCAAGGCCCTCCCCTTCCTGTATCCCAGCAAACCAAATTACTATACTCCCAATATACCTCTCCACATAAGAACTACTTCATACTTTATCTCTCTCTCCTTCACTCACATACCACTATTGACTATCAATCCCTCTTAACCATCCAATACCAAATAGATCTGTCTCTAAGAACCTGTAATACTCAACCACTCTCCCAACCATGCCTGTCTCGGTCATCTCAACTCTACTCCTCCTACTACTATACATCCTTCACACTACATCTTCTCCCACACACCTACCCCCTTTTCATAGAGATCCCACTAACCTGTGCACACCTATCTTCCCATATCCCAAACACTCTATAGTTATTTCTGCAACTATCTTTCTCATAGGTTCATAGGTTCATACTAGGCTATCTGCCCTGGGGCAATTATAAGCCTAGCCCGATTCTGTATGGCTTACGCCACCCCTTGATCTGAGTATACTGTGCCCTTTTTAAGGTTTAGTTTACTGTGCCTCTGTCTAATAGTGACACGGAAGTAATCCCTGGGACAAACCTATGATCCCCCATCCACCTATCGAGATTCTTCTTGAAGAGATTCAGTGAGGTGCTCTGCCTCACATGAACTGGAATTCTATTGCAGAGCGAAGGGAGCCTCTGGGTTATGAACCTGTCCCTCCAGCAAGTTCTATTTATTTCTATGCTGAGGTTCAAGTCCCTCGAGTGTGTAACTCTAAGGGATTTAGATTTACTGAGGTGGAGCATGTCCATTAATTCTGGATTTGGCATAGCTTTGTAGGTCAGGCATAGATCGCCTCGAAGTAGGCGGTATGCAACTGAGTAGAGCTGGAGTTTTTTTAACCGAGCAGCATATGGCATCTGTTTGAGACCCTTGATCCTCTTGGTGAGATACTTTTGGGGTGTCTCTAATTGCTGCAGGTGTCGGGTAAGGTACATCCCAAAAGGGGCATTGTATTCTATGATGGGCCTGATGAGGGATGAATAAAGGGGCACGATTACCTCTCTTGATCTAGATGTGAAACCCTTTGTGATGAGGTGGGCTATGTAGAAGGTCTTTCTAACCACTTTGGCAATGTGGTTTTCAAAGGATAGACTGCTATCAACTTGGGTCCCCAGGTCCCTAATAACTTTCTCTGTACTTAATGGGTTTCCACCTATGTGGTAATTTGTGGGCACATTGTTTTTGCCAAAGGGTATGACTATACATTTTTTGGCATTTAGCTTTAAACCATGGTGCTGGCACCAGTTATCTGTCTCTGTGAGACCTTTTTGTAGGATGTTTGTGTCAGCTGGAGAGTCGATTATGGTGCCCAGTTTGCAGTCGTCTGCAAACTTGGTGAGCCATAGTCCTCCCATGTTTGCCTGTACCTCGGAAAAGTATATACCGAACAAGAGTGGTCCCAGGACAGAACCTTGTGGGACGCCACTTGTGACCGGTTTCGAGTCTGACATGGCTCCAGCAACTCTCACTCTGTGGGTTCTGTCTTTGAGCCAGTTTGCGACCCATCTTGTGACATAGGGGTTTATATTTAAGCTGGATAGCTTATCTATGATGCCCGAGTGGGGTATTGTGTCAAATACTTTTGCAAGGTCCAGATAGGCTGTGTGGACTACCTTCCCTTCAACTATGGCTTTGGTGACTGTTTTGAAGAAGTCAACCAGGTTCAAAAGGCAGGATCTGCCCTTGACAAAGCTGAACTGGGTAGGATCTAGTGTCTGTAGGTCCCCAATGTCTTTGTTTATAAGCTCCATGATGATCCTCTCCATAGCCTTGCAGACTAAGCTAGTCAGGCTTATGGAGCGATAGTTTCCAGGGTCCGTAGAGGCTCCACCTTTGTGGAGTGGGACCACTGTTGCTGTACGCCATTCTGTGGGCACATATCCTGTAGTGAGGCTGAGATTGTATAGCTGCTTTATTTGAGGGACTAGTTCCTCTTGGAGTTCATGTAGGACGCAACCTGGGACGCCATCTGGTCCCATGGAAGCAGTGTTTTTTGCTTTGGAGAGGGCAGCCTTCACCTGAGCATCAGAGATGTTTGGGAGGCAGCCCTCTGCCGGGATAGATACTTGCTCTTTTGGGGGGGGGGATGGAGAAGTTTGCACTGAACCTGTCTGCCAGGATATTGGCAATGTCTGTGGGTTCAGTGAATTTTTTGTTGTTTAGAATCAACTCAGAACAAGTCTGGGAGTTGCATCCCAGGTTCCTAACATAACTGAAAAAAAACTTATGATTGTCTTTGGTGTCCTGTGCAATTTTTCTCTCGAAGCTGGCCTTGGAGGATTTTATGAGGGATCGTAATTTTTTGCTAGTACTGATAAGAGATGCCTTCCCTATTAGGGATTTTGCTGTATCATGTAGTAGCTTCCTCCTTCTGTTGTACAGTTTATTTATGGCAGGGGTCCACCAGACTGGACGCCTGCTTTTGGATGATTGGGTCTTGGTTTTGTTTGGGATAGCATGATCCATGCATTCCTGGAGATGTCTGTAGAATGCATTTATATAGGATTCTGCAGTTTGGGCTGTAGTTTCCACTGGCCCTGGGGCCTTGAAGGATTCCACTTCGGTTTTGAGAAGTGAGAAGTTCGCTTTTGAGAAGTTTTTCACTGTGGTTTTCTGGGTTGGGGTGGGGTTGGGATGTGGAAATCCAGTGAAATTAATTTATGGTCTGATCTTACCAATGAGGGATATACTTCTGGTGTGGAGCATAGAGTCCCCATGTTGGTAATGATCAGGTCTAGTGTGTTGTCCCCACTTGTGAGAGTGGTGACTAGTTGTTCCATAGCATTTGAGTTTATAATTTCCAGGAACCTTTGGGCTAAGGTGCTGGGGCTTGAGTAGTGCTCCCAGTCAATGTTTGGGTAGTTGAAGTCACCCAATATAATGGTGTTCGGAGAGATCTTCATGTTCTACAATGTTTTCAGGAAAGCCGAGTGGGATTCCTGACTTTGAGAGGGTGGTCTGTAGGATGCTATAAACTGAAAAGCAGTCTTGCCCACTGTTAGTTGCACATGGATGGTCTCCGATACTTCGTGCAATGCCACTAACCTGGAGGTGTGGATATCCTTGATAAATATGGAAACTCCCCCTGCTTTTGTGGTTTGGTCCGGGTTTTGGGGCCGAAAAGCATGATATGAGGTATAGCCTGGTAGTGCTGGGGTGCTCTCTGGAGCCTTGAACCAGGTTTCTGTCACTGCACAGATATCGATGTTCTCCATACTGAGGAGAGCTTCGAGTGCGTGCATCTTGAGGTTAAGACTTCTGGCGTTAAGCAGCATTACCCTTAGTTTCTTTTTCCTTGTGCTGTCTATGGGGGTGGGTTTGACTTTTGAGCCTTGCCTAAAAAAGGCACTATGGGGGTGGCAAGAGCCTTTGCCAATATCCGAAAGCCCAGTGGTGACAGGTGCAAGCTGTTCCTAGCAAAGCAACGTGGCTTGTCGAGCATGTCATCCCAGGCTGACAGACACTGGATCCCCTTTGAATGACACCAAAATTTTAGCCAATTGTTAAAATCGATCATTTTGTCTTTGTACTGTGGCATCATTCTAGGTGAGGGTAAGATGCTGCTCAAGGTCAGAGTCATACCAGCCTGGGCTACATGATCAGAGAGCTCCTCTATGTCTCTTTTCATGTAGTCCAGGGAGGTACATCTCAGGTCATTCACACCAGCATGTACAATGACTGAGTCATATTTGTATTTGCTTTGGAGTGACCTGAGTGCTTGCATTATGTGGCGGATCCTAGCACCCGACAGGCAGCTCACCATGACCTTCTCTTTATTCAGCCTGGTGAGCGGGATGTCAGTGTGTCTGACAATAGAGTCACCTATTACAAGAGTATCAGGTGTGTTATTCAGCCTTAAGGGCTGTGGCTGCTTGGCACACTGACTTTGTGGGCTATGTGTTGTGCGTGTTTTGTTTTGAGGTAGCGTTTGCTTGGATGTCTGCTTTGGAGGTCTCTGTTGCTTAGGTAGATTTTTATTTAGAGCCTCTGAGTATGTTTTTGTGTATTTATGTGTTTGGTTCGCTGATGTGGTGGGACTATGTGATACTGGAATTGTGTTGTGTGAGGTTACCTTCTCCTCCTGACTGGTTACACCAGTTTTGAGATGAGAGAGCTCAGCCTCCAGTTTGGCTACATAGTTGCATCTCTCACATATATTTGAACCTGTTTGGAGGAGGAGAGGGTTGTCCGTGTACATGAGACAGTTGTAACATTGCCTCAAAATTCCCAGATTCACCAGCTGGACTGGAGAGGAAACCATTGACTCACCTTTGGACATGCTAGAGTAATATAGGGAAACTGAATTTAAGACGGACCAATAGAGGACAGGGTAATCGTAGAGAGTATAAGAGTAAGTAGTGCTTATGGTTTAATAGTGCTAACTTGTAGGATTACTTAATTGGACCAGTGAAGGGCCTTAGAATGAGAATATGGTGTTTAAATTGAGAGAGAGCAGTTCTAAGGGAAAAAGTGAAGAGCAGACTTTGTGTAGCCAGGAATAGTTTAAACCCAATTAGGCAGCGCTGCCCACTGTTGCGCTATGCACAAAAATGCGCAAAAGAGGGTTTTAAGAGAGGAAGATGAAGGAGTTAGGAATTGACCCAAAATGGCCAATAAAACTACAGTTTCAAGTCAGTAACCACTCCCACAGGGGCAGGCAGGCTGCTCAATGTTTTTCACTGCCACTGATCAACAGAGAGACTTCCCTTTAGCCCAAGCAAAAAATGGCCTCCAAGAAACTTACAAACAGTTCAAGAACAGCAAGCCTGTAACTGAACTTTTTTAAATCTCAGAAAAGTGGAAAAAAGCAAGATTTTTTTGTTTTTTCAGAGATAGCAGAGGTTCACAAGTATCAACAAGTTATAACAGTGCAGTAAATGACCCCACACAAGAGTGCTAGGCCAAAGACAGATAAAATGCAAGTTTTGAGAAAAAAACAATTTTAAAATAAGTGCAAACAGGAAATTCAATAAACAGCTGTAGGTTGTGCTCTAAATACAGTTACTAATGCAGAAATCAAGTTTAACAAGCCAGAAAATGCTCAAAATAGGCGGCTATGCAGAAAAACTTAGCAAATAAACAGAGGAAAAATACTTAAAATCTCAAAAGTGGCTCCTTTCTTCTCTCAGCGTTTTCTCCTCTTGGTGGGTGCTTCACCAACAGCCAACAAGCCTGAAAAGATGCCAAAACCACGAGGCAACCAGGTTTTAAGAGAGGAAGATGAAGGAGTTAGGAATTGACCCAAAATGGCCAATAAAACTACAGTTTCAAGTCAGTAACCACTCCCACAGGGGCAGGCAGGCTGCTCAATGTTTTTCACTGCCACTGATTAACAGAGAGACTTCCCTTTAGCCCAAGCAAAAAATGGCCTCCAAGAAACTTACAAACAGTTCAAGAACAGCAAGCCTGTAACTGAACTTTTTTAAACCTCAGAAAAGTGGGAAAAAAGCAGGATTTTTTTTTTGTTTTTTTCAGAGATAGCAGAGGTTCACAAGTAACAACAAGTTATAACAGTGCAGTAAATGACCCCACACAAGAGTGCTAGGCCAAAGACAGATGCATACCCCACTCCTCAGAATAAGAATTCCTCCCCTCTACTCACACACAACCAAAACCAAGATAAAGTACTTTAGCTTCTACCCATTAAAAATCAAACCTTACCATTCCCCTTTAACTTTACTCTTATCAGGAGAGATCCATCTTAATCCTGGACCCATTGCTAACACTACCTCCTCCGTAAATACCTCTCCCAACACTATCCACCCACCCTCAACTAATAAACACATATCATTCTTCTCTATCAATACTGAAAGCATTCTTAACAAAGTAAGTCAGTTTCATGCCTGGATTTCCCATCACACCGCAGATGTCATGTTTGTAACAGAAACATGGCTTAAACCCCAATATGTAGACAAAGACAACCTCCCCCAGAATGCAACATACTTTGCTTTGACCGCCTAAGCTAAAAAGGTGATGGAGTAGACATAGTTTACTCAAACAACCTCACTCTCTCACATCCTAAACAACCAAGCCCCTCCTTTAAAACCACTAAAGTACTGGCAGCAAACCTCAAGCTCAACAGCTATACTACCATTACTGTAGTTGCCATCTACATTCCACCAGGGGATAACATTCCCATGTTGGAAAACATTATCTCCTATCTGCTCCAAAACATCCCTAACGAAACCATCCTCCTAGGTGACAAACAAACTGGCAAACCCTCAGTACTCCAAAATCTCCTCAGCACATAAATTTATATGGATTTACACAATGTATCTCTCTACCTACACATATTAATTACCCTCGCTCCACTAGCTCCCTGATAGACTGGATATTAGTTTCAAACCCCTGCAAATACCATAATCTGGAAACACTCCCTGACTCCACTCACTAATAAAAGTACTCAGATATCCTCACCATTCATCTAAATCACATAGGCATATTACCTGTCATAAACTTTCCAGCTTTGACCCTGAAACATTTAAAACCCTGTTTTCTAGAGTAAATTGGAACTTCCTTACCCTGCTCCCACTAGACGAAGCAGTCAAATCCTTTAACTTAACTTTTCACAACATCTTAAACTCATTAGCCCCACCCAGAAAAATTCAGATAAAAACTAACATATCCCCCTGGCTATCAAAAACCACTTGCACCCTTAGAAAAAATGGGCACAATCTAAACTCTCCTCTGACTTACAAAGGTACAAAGAACTTAGAAATCAGACAAAAAAACTCATCAATAAAGACAAAAAAGTTTTCTACAACAACCCTCCAACAATATTAAAATCTGACCCAAAAAAAATTCTGGAATGCTATAAACCTCCTGGCAACCCAACCTCCCTAAATCTAGCTCGCCTGTAGAGACAGCTAACACCTTCAATACTTATTTCATAGAAACTATATCCAAATGATTTGATCCTAACCTCTCAAACTCCAATACTCCTAACTTCCCCAAACTCTTCTTATTTACTAACTCTGATACCTGTTCCCTTAAACCTGTTCCCACTACCTATATTAAAACCCTACTCGCTAAGCTTAAACCATGGTCTGTATCTGCTAATATCCCCTCTCACTTTCTCCAAATAGCAGCTAATACCCTTGCTCTTCCAGTATCCATCCTAATGAATCGTTCCATCTCAGAATCTAAAGTTCCTTCTATCTGGAAACAATTCTGCACTATACCTATTCACAAAGGAGCTAACTCCACAGAAATCTCCAATTTCTGACCTATTGCTATCCTCTCACCCTCTCACTAAAGTCCTGGAAATATGCATAAACAAGCAAGTTATGCAACATCTAATACAGAACATACTGCTTACTCCTACACAACATGGTTTCCAACCTAAGCATAGTACCACCACTGCTGTACTATCCTTCCTCAACACTATTACTCTAGCCAAAGACAATCATAATCTTATCTCTTGTCTATTTCTTGACCTCGCGAAGGTTTCTGACACTGTCAATCACTCTCTCCTACTAAACAAACTAACATACCTTAATTTCTCCCTTGATACAGTAACATGGTTCTCTAACTACCTTACTGACAGACTGCAATTAATGAGATGGCACTCAGATTTATCTACTCCCCTTCCAGTAAGAATGGGTGTTCCCCATGGGTCTATTGTTGGTCCACTTCTTTTTAATATTTTCACCAACTTACTCTATACTGTCTGTCCACAGTCTACCATTGTTCAATATTCAGATGACTCAGTCATAACTATTGCCAATTCACCATCTGAACTTCTATCAACTACCCAGTCATCCTTTAATGCAGTAGAAACATGACTTTCCAATAATCACCTCATCCTTAACCTTAAAAAAAAAGTTGCTTCTCTTTCTTCTTAAAAACATAAACCACCTCAAATCTTCCTTCTCCATAATGTCCCTAAATAATCCCCCTATCACAGTCAAATACAGCACAAAACTACTCAGCATTACCATCGATGATCAACTTAAATTTGATCTATACATTAATAATTGCATTCAAAAAACCCATCCAAAACTAGGACTCCTATATAGAAATAAAAAATTCCTTACCACTGAAGCCAATGTAACTCTAACATGTGGATATCCTCTTCCCTGCCTAACATACTGCTCTCAGATACTCACAAATCTCAACTCCACATTACTTACCAAGCTAGAGCCAACACCAAGCTAGAGTCAACCTATCATAAGGTAGCTAGATTTGCAGCACAACAAACCTATAAATGCCACCACTCTCTCTCCCTAAAATACCTAAACTGGATTGAACCACCTCACCTGCTTCTCCAATCTCAGCTCTAAATCATACACTCCATTTTATATCTGCCTACCTTTTGTCCAGCACTTTCATCCCTGATATCCCACTATTCCCACACAAGACATCTCCGGAGCCCATCCCAAGACTTGTTAAAGTTTTATAAACCCAATTCAAAAACTGGATGTGGCACATATAGCTACCACCCCTCCATTGCTTGGAATAAGCTCTCACTTGAAATTAAGACCCTCACATACCCAAAACAATTTAAATTTGCCACCAAAGAATACTTCAAAAGTCATTCAACTTGTCACTGTACCCACCCTCCACGACCACAGCCAACTTATACAGAAGTCCATCTAAATCTGCTTACTTCTCTCTTCACTCTCATAAATTCACCCTCTCTCCCTTTCTCACTTCTACTTTGTTCCTTCTCTACCTACTACCTCTTAACCTCACTTCCTATCCCCAAATCTACAAACACCACTTAATGTATTTGTACTGTATAAGCAATCTGTAATACTTAGTATAAATACTTAACTCACCTTGCTCATTGTTTAATTTCCTGTGCATTAGTATTCTAATTAACATCTTAACATTTGCTATCGACATCTACTCTACACACGTATGAGATTTTGTGATTACTGTATGAACTTGAAGTTACTACTGTTCTCTACTTGTTTGATATATTATTTAATTTGTTTGTAATAATGGAACTTGAAATTACCACCATATTCTACTTGTTTGATATACTGTTTAATTTGTTTGTATTAATGGAGCTTTTCTCCCCGGGCCTCCACTGAAAAAGGGCTTTGGTGCAGTTGGACACTCCCACTCAACAAATGTAACATAAAATAAAATAAATAATAAATATATAAAATTATGTAAAAATATTGAGTGAAGTGATCCCTACTAGATTATGGTTTCCTTCCTTTAACTTACTTACTTTCTAAATTTATATCATCCACAATTATTATTTTTTCTTTCTGCCCATATCAGATATATTTATGAAAAGCTTTCCAGCTATTTTATAATCATCTACAAACGTCTCTTGATATGTTCAATGGTTGAAATTTACACTTTGCTTAATATATTTATCCTGTTTGTTTTCCTCCTTACATAATGTTTTTTTAATAAATAATCTATATTCATAAAAAGCTGGTTTCTTCTGCATATCAGCTGATATCTGCCCTGATTACTAAATGAACCCTCTCATATCGATGACACAAGTCTATATTTTCAATTACTGGAATTCTGTGTTATCTCCTCTTGTTGGTTTTGTAATATTTTAAATAGTTTTCCTTTAAATAAAGTGTAAATATTTTCATCATGGAACTCACCTCTTATATTCCCCCAAGTTTGCCTTAGGTAATTTTGTGTGACCTAATATTAAACTTAGTTGAAGGTGGGTCAAGTAGAATAAATTTAGTTATTCCCTCAAACTTTGGCTTCTTCACCTTTGGTTGCATACAAATACCCATAAAACAAAAGTATTCATTTTTACACTGAGATAGGCACAGTCTATGAGTATTGACCAATGTGAGCTTTGATATTTTCTTTTATTAGCACCCAAACATCACATTTTGTTCTATCGAGTGCCTTTCTTATTGCAATAGAATTATTTGCAGGCTTCAGAATTCAAGGTTAATTTATTATGCAAGTTTATGTTTAATTGGGTAGCCGTTCTCTTTAGCATGTAAACTCATCTGCATTCTTACCACATCTATGCAGAATTATATGATTTGCTACAACAAATGGTTTTCTATCTACTTCTTATCAGGAGATGAGATGCATGGAATTCTGGTGTGAATTATTCCTAGAGTCATCATAACTGTGTAATTATGTTAATACAACACAACATTGTTTTTTCATACTTCTAATGCTACACATTTATCACTGATATACCAACAAAGCAATGTTTTCTTTCCTTTTTAAGAATATTGTTTAAATTACAAAGTTACGTTTAAAATATATGACCTAACATATCAGTGGCTGTTGTTTTTTAACAGAAGTGGCTTCTACTTTGTGACCATCTAGACTACACATCAACCTATAGGCCTTTCTTTCCTTTCTCCCAATAATTAAGGCTTTGGTCGCAGTGGATTAAAATCTGAAGGATGCTGATTATCCATTGTGAAACGATATTTGTCATATTTATGCCCATATAATTCACCCTTTCTTAGACAGCAGGCAGAAAATTATATCTGTAAAGCCAATACAGTAGGACAGTTATATATTTCCTCTCACCCAAACTCAGGTTCCTAGGCACCAAACATCTTAGCAGGCAAAGATCCCCTCAAATTCCCTATGCCAAGAGCTGCAACATGTAGTCATCTATAAGGTAGTCCCCTCCTGTGCCATAACTATCTTTCTCTGTTCAGCTGGAATGAACAAGTCATCATTATCTCCAGGTCAAAATCATCAGTTACTAATATCTATTATTAGAAAATAATGGTGCAGTTAAGAATTCCTCTGTATACCCTGCATATCCTGTATGCTGTGTACATCCTTCACAGACTGCAACCCTGCGCATCCTGTAATCCTACCCATTCTATACCATGTATACCATGGCATCCCTGTGCATCATCTATTTCTGCATACCCTGTACATCCTATAGATATTATACTACTATAAATGTTGCTCCCCAATATATCCTGTAAGCCCTGGAATTATCCTGCAGAGGGCTTGACAAGCAATGCATTTTTATAAAGACAATGTTGTTTTAGTATGAACTGCATACTATTTATTTTATGAAATAAATTAAGTGCATTATTATTCTGTACATTAAAATTAAAATGGAAATAAAGTAGACAATAGCATTTTAAACACACAGTTTTATTTCTGTGCAGTAGTCAGTCTGTAGCCCAAGTCCATTAAGCAAGCTGACACAAATGCGTTTTTCAACATGTACTTAGATGATACCATGCTGCCTCTGCTAGAATATTTGTCTTCCCTGAATGCAGCCAGCGCAGTATTATCAATCTTAATATTCTCTGCTCTGAGTGAAACATCTGACACAGTGCCCATCAGACAATTATCAATCAGTGTCATTTCAGAGGATGTGTCAGGTTTGCAATTCAATTCAGGGCTCGTCAGCCTGGAGCAGAAACTAATAGTTGATGTTTTTAAGGTCAGACAGACCACTTGATTGAAATACACCTGAGGGGATAATTCTTTAGCCCCTATTCTTTTATTGTGAATCTGCTAAATGCGTGGATAGTTCTTGCTGCAGTTAAGATACATATTCTGTTGAAAACTACACAAATCTGTTCATTTTCTTTTTCACATTTTTCAGTTACTTACTACGTAAAGAAATCAAAAAGGGCAGGATAGAAAGATATCAACAGAATACACAGATTCATTGCAGGCAGATTAGCTCTACATGGTATGATTCATTGTTTATGAGGTACTGAATGACAGCATAAGACTCCCCGGTACAAAGGATAACTTCAAAAGCCGGCTAGGTAATAACAATTCTCACTAAACGGTTGTTTATCCTTGTAGATTCAGTTTTCATCAGCTCTGGTGAACATCATGTTCTTTCTTAATAGCACTGGAAGGATGTGCACCTTTTTGTAGCCTGACAATTTGATGATATAGTATAAACTAAAACAAAAACAATACTTCTCTCTTCCACGGGCACTTAAAGGGCTATCCAAAGATCAGGTTCATCCAGTCTTATTTAGATACTGCAGAAAACAGTAACAAAGGTTATGATAAGCTTTCTGATATAAAGCATCAACTTGTAAATATGATGACAAAGAATGGGATTTATTTTTGATAAAATTTCCACTCTTAACTGAACATATATCTGGCAGACAATTTTTTCAAACGTACTCTTAAAAAAAGATAACTTTTGAGTTTGTACAAATCACTATTTCTTTTCTGCTTAACCCCACGTGGCATTGTCATTAAGAAATATTTGGGTGATACATAGAATGTTAAGCAGCAGTGGTTTGTAAAAAGACAGTTTCTATCAAGGGTGGATCACGTTCTTGTTTCTTATATACACCTTCAGCTTTCTGTTATCATCAGGTATTTGGAAGTTTACTTCTGTTTATATAGATCTATTTATTTTGTGCATCTCAGCCCTTCTCTCTCACTCTCTCAATAGTATTTTCATTTGGGCAGTTTGCCAATTTCCTAACCTCTCCCACATATACACTGCTCTAAAAGAATCTGTTGTGCAAGCATACAGCATGAATCCCGTGTTCAGGTTCTATGAGCTTTGATTTTATTTTTCCGCATAAATCTGCCCTAGTGGTACTATAACCTCTACTTTGCAACCTGCTACATTCACAACAAATGGCTGCTTTACAAAATTTAACACATCTAGTTTTTGGAGGGTTTGAAACCAGAGTCACCACTTTTTATTATTTTCAGAGATTTTCAATTTTGTTTCGCAATCTGTCTTGAGCTTACCTCATCTGTCTACTTTCATACCACTTGACAGCTGCACTGAGCCATCCACTATTTATACAGAGTTCTGGTATTATCACAATTATGATAAAATCTACATAGAAGAAAGTATGTCCTGGAAAATGACTTGCGGTACCTAAAAGTATCATAGATAATTGATGCAGTTATAAATCAACAGGTGCTACAAGCAGAAGATAGGAAACCTTTTGCCCAAATATGACATGTTGATGTCACTTATGAAGGAAATCCTTCTTTCTTAGTTTATCATCATCTTAGGCAATTGTTAGGTCTGGTTTGTACAATCATTTAAATGTGCTTTCAGTAAGTCATTTTATCTTGTGCATTCTAAATGCTCTCACTCTTCAGCTCTTGCCCTTGTGTAAACCACAAAGCCTCTGCAATGTCTACAGATCTGCAGTATTTTTTGCTGAAAGTACTTTTTGGGGAAAAATATGATATCAAACTACTCCCAGCTGTCCTCTTTCCAAAAGAGTATTGCAGCAGATATCTGAGGAATATTGCAAGGCTTATTCTGGTACCTGCCTCAACACATGTGATAGATAACTTCAGATGACTTATTCTGGAAGTTTGTCTGAATCTAGCTTCCTCTGTCTTGAGTAACATGACCAAAAAAAAAAACATGTTCACCTCTAATCAAATACACTGGACCAATTTCTAATTAAATAGAACTCTCACAATATTAGAATGACAGGAAAATACTTATTTTCCCCCAAATTCTTTTAAAAGTAAACAATCATATAATATGTGAAACCAGCCCACTCTGATTTCTTGCTTACATCTCCAGCAGTTTATATTGGAGCTTTTACTTATTTTAGCCAGTTTAGCTGGATGATGAAAGGTCTGTGGAAGCATTTCAATGCAAATCTATGCCAGTATTGAACTAGAACGGTATCTTTAATAGGGTATAAAATAAGAAGTTATGGAGGTATTTAATTAGCTTAAGAATGTTTTTATTTTGTTGCATCGAGGATACAGAAAAATTGTCTTAGGCATAACTTCTTAATCCTTCTCTAGAAGAATCTAGATTGAATTAGTCAATTGCTTTTTGCAGACTTTAGCATTCAGTCTTTAAATGTTTCAATCATATGAAAAGTTTTTCTCTTTCTATTTTAACATATTCTCTATACATTATCCTTCTAATAGATTCAAAGAGGGAAAAAAGAAATTATAAGTTTAAACCAAACTCATGATAGCAGATTTAAAGTATTTTAATATATTATTAATCTAATTTTGTTTTTAGTATGGAAATATAATATTGAATGTAGTTCCATAAATAAAACCACATGACTGTTAGTCAGCTCTAAGTATACATTATAAATGTTTCTTTTTTTAATATTAAAAATCTCAATATGTAATTTTCTAATTAGCAAGATATTGTTTATAACGCCAGATATTTATTTATTTGACATTTGTTATTTTAAAAAAAAGTCACTTCAGCATAACTGTCTACATCTTCTAACTGTATACAATATTTATCCTGAGGTCCAATGTGGCGATTAAGTGTAATCATAAGATTTTGGGAATACCATAAAAAATCAAGAATGTTTTCGTGAATAATTTGATACAAGTTGCATAGGCATAAGGGCAGCAGTTTGTATCATGTACAAATTTTGCAAAGAATAATCATTTTTATTAGCTGGAGTCTGTCTTCAAAAGAAAAAAAAAACATTTTATTCCAAAACTCCATCAGTTTAGAATTTTCCACCATAATTATTTTATAATTGACATTTTTCACTTCCGCATTATTTTTTATATGTATTACAAAGTAGATTAAAACTGGAGATTCAAGGACAAGATAAAATTATACAGGAATTATATTAGCACATCTATTTAATAAAATATATTTAGATTTATTAACATTAATTGTTAGGACAGAAACTGCCCCAAAATGGAAATTATTTTAGTCAATTTTGTAGGTCCATTAATTTTAACACGTTATCATCAGGAAAAAAAAAAGTTTAGACTTATAATTATTTTCAAATACAACAACAATTCCATGACATTTTGTCTTATGTGTATTGCTAATAGGTTCACAGATTCATAGGTATGTACTAGGCTATTGACTACTGTTAGACTGAGGTTTTCACTTAAAATTAGTTGCTAAGCATAACGTAGAATAAATAGTAGAATAGGCCTGGAAATATAGAGTCAGACTTGTGTTTTCATTTATGCATACAGTTTTAGGGAAAGACAGTTCAGTAGAAGGGAAATGATAACCTTGTTGGCTAAACATGAGATGTACAGAAATAACAGTTCTCAAGGGAAAGCTATAAAATGTTCCTATATCAAGGGAAAGATATGTGTTCTTGCAATGGAATGCTAGATAAAGAATAAAAAGTTAGACACTGTCAGGCACCTGCAAGACAAGATCTGGGAATCAAGTTTGAGGGGATGGATATGGCTCCCAGAGGAAATTTAATGAATTAAGTAATATAATATGTATGTTTTGGGCAGAGAAGTTACTTGAAGTCTGGTTCAAGACTTGTTCAGATATCATTATTGAACTACTTTTGTGCTTTCAGTTTACTGGACTGAAGTAATATAATATGCATGTTTAGGACACAGAAGTCAGTTGAAGTCTGGAACAAGGTTTGTTCAGATATCGTTATTGAACTATTTTCATGCTTTAAGTTATTTGATACATTAATGCTGTTATATACCATTTAAATATGCTGTTGTGACAGTTATATCTGCTATTATATTATATGTTACTCAGTACAATAAACTATTACTAAGTAATCCATGGCAACAGAACTATGCTCTGATTTCTTGCAATGGCACCAAACTGGCCTGACTGGGGACAGAATTATAATTCTTGGAACTCAACAGCTATTCTGGAGATCCATGATCAGAGACAGCTGTAGTGAGTAACCCTTTCAAGTCCAGTTTCAAGTGCAGCAGACAGGTTCACTTCAAGGATTCATTATTGCAGCATAATTGATATATTATTTTTAACAGTAACACTTTTTTTCTAGTCTATCATTACCTACAGCAGACATTTGTAACAGACTTTTCACCAGCACACCAGTGTTTCCAGATGTAAACTTTGTACAGAAGACAACCACAGCAGATGCCGCACCATTTCTTCCTTACATATAGTAATTGCCACTGTTAGACAACAGAGCACCAGTGTTTACTTCAGGAATTTCAACAAAGTAACAGTATTTCTCAAAAGTCTCACAGAACTTCAGACTCTACAAGAATAACAGGGTAAAATACATCTGTTTAAAAGCAAAGTATTTCACTACAGACTTTCAAGTTTCCAGTGTGATGACACACAGCCAAGCAGCAAGAAAAGTTTAAAAAGCTACAGACAATAGGACACATTAATCAAGAAACTTCAAATCATAAAGTCATGTAAGAATTAATTTTTGTTAAGCACTTTTTAGCTAAATGAGACCGTAAATATCAGAAAAGTTTAAACACATCAGTAAAAGTACATTGTATAAATATGTCAAACAATATTTCTACAGTAAAGAAACCTGTAAATATTTGGTTTATAGTTAAAAACTAGGTAAACAGTCTAAAAATCTGTGTTACAGAAATGTTCATTTAAATGTAAAAGTTATTATCTCAGGAATGTTAAATCTTTCTAGACATAAAAGGGTTAAATAATAGAAGCACACTGTAACAGATGCACTGTCTCATGAATCACAGAATGAATCGGCTTCTATCAGTAAATCTTATTTACAGTCTGTGAAAGTCATTGTAAATGCTACAGCACATGTAATTTAAAGTACAGAGTTAAATTGCAGTATTGTAAATAGAGGCGTAAACACAGTCAATGTACTTAACATGCGGATTTCCAGACCAAATCGAAAGAAAACATTTAAAATGTCTCATGCTCACATTATTTCATATACAGATGTTCAGAATATAATAAATTCTAGTTTATTGTTTTCAGCAACCAGTGCAAATATTCCACTGAGGGGGAAAAGATGGATACGAGTGCAGATTTTCATCAGTCTGATAAACACCAGCATAAATGTTATACAGATTTGAAGGCAAAGTAAAGAAGAAATGAATACCTTACCTCAAGTCAATATTATTACTAGTTTCTCAGGGGAAAATACAGGAGAAATGTATTCCATAGCTCATGTCAGTGCTGTTGCTAGTCATATAAAAAAGGATTTTTACCTTACAAACAAATCAATTTCAGTTACAAATAGACCTCTGCTAGAGGACATGGATGCAGTTTTTTTCAGGATTTAAAGGGTTAAAGATTAGAGCAGTGAACAGTTCTAAGTGTAACAGCTGCATATGAGGTAGGTATGTACATGTTATCAGAGTTACATGTTGCTTTATACTTCAGTAACAAGACTTTACAGAAAAATAAAAATGCTACAGAATGTACAGTAGTACACACAGAACAATTTGTAAGCATTAATGTGTGCAAATGTACAGAATTTGAAGAACTGATTATGACAGGAACACGCAGATTTATGGGTTAAAGATAAAATAAATTTCAGTTTAATTCCCACAGCTAAATTGCAGGGAGTCAAATTTCATCTTTTTCTCAAAAAGACATATTGGGAGTGGCCAGAGAGGGAAAAAAAATGTAACAGTATGCATTTCCCATTCTGGAAACATGTTATGTAGGGTATACCAGAAATAACAGTCATGTTAATTCACAAAATAAAGGGTTAACAGTTACAGATGCTGCAGATGGATTTTTTGCATTACTGTTTTTTTTTTCGTTGGCAGACATTAAGACCTTCATATTAGGGTTGTAAAGTGTTGGAATGCATAAATAATATCTTGATACATACAGAGACAAGAAAGCATTCATACATATTAAATTATGTTTTGCTAGTTTACAGTATTTAAAATTTAAAGTCAATGCTACATTTTAAACGTGACACTACTGTCAAAAGTTCAGATCCCATGCAAGAAAATAGTGCATCATAAATATTGTGTCATTAAAGCCAAAGGTTCAACACTAATAATAAATGAGTATACTATATGCAGAAACTTTACATACTTGTATAAAGGACAGACTAGTAAAGATCCAGAATCAGATCAGTTCAACTTCAGTAATGAATGTGTATATGTAAATGGTTCAAGATTGTATATATTTCATGAAGAAATTGCAGTTTACCAAGCACATCAGAGGAATACACTTACATAATTGAGTTATTAGATTTCCGGCCATCTGAGTGAACTGAATTAAAGACAGTACCATATGCCATAAAACAGTACGGTAAATATTAATTTAATATTCTTAATGACAGTTTATGCAGTTACAGTTCGTACTATTTATCCAAGAAAATTGGAGATAGTAATGATAAAACTTTGCAGCATTCAGTAGTACTGAAAAAAAATTAAATGAAGTCAGCTAAAGAAATGGCTATGTTATGACCTGAGGGTCACACAGTAAATGCAGAAGGTTCAACAGTTATGATTAATTTTATACAGGTGTAGAAATGTAAAAAAAATATATATATATTAATGCAGTGTCATATTAATAATTTAGTTTCATTTGAGGTTATGACAGGAAAAACACAACACCACTGAGATTTCTGTTTGATTTAACAATAAAGTTATAGCCTTTCCATTTCGCTGTAGTACATTATCAGTTTGGTGCTGAGGTAGCATTGTCACCTCACAGTAAGACGCTGTCCGGTTCGATTCTCAGTTAGAGCATCTTCTGCGTGGAGACATGCATGAATGGCCGTACCTTTGTTGAAGGTTGTGCACTAGGGCTGGTAACTCGGCACGTAAAAATCAACTACCAATCATTAGCAGACCGGAGTTCTGCTGTGGCGACCACTAACCGGGAAAAGCTGAAAGACACAACAACATTATCAGTTTAGTAAAAGACTTGCAGGAATGTATTTATTAATAACATTGATCTAGTTTGCTATAGTACATTATGTTTACTTCATGCAGGAAAATGCAAATAAATTCAGGAAAACAAGAGATGCTATCGGTTTATAATTGTTAACATTGCAAATGTTATTATAAGTACCTAATACTGTTTTTTTTTTTTTTTTTTTTGTACTTTGCAGACATTGCTAAATAATTTCCAGGTTGATTTTCTAGTTTGATTTTAAATACAGTTAAGACCATCAGCCACTTAGCCTTGTACAAGTAATGGAAAAGCGGTAAGGCCTAACCTTTAAAAGTTCACAGGAAAGGATACTTGGACATTAAAGCAGCCTCCAATACCTCAGTAGTAACTGGGATAATACAGAGTAAGGACTAAACTTGACAAGAACTGTTGTGCACAAGTTGAACATCTACAGAAAATGTGCTTCGGGTATTTCTTCAATGTTTGTTTAAATGTAGTTCAGTTATCTAAATGAAAATATTCTTTAAAGTTAAAATATGTGAGTTAAAGCAAGTATGTAAATATTCTCACAATTTCAGACAGTTGTATAACAGTATTAGTTTTCAGTTTATGTTTTTATCTATGTTTGGACAATACTGACAAAGAAAGGTACCAATAGTTTGTTTCCAAAATATAACATTTACCAGATTTCAGTTATGATTTTATTTTCATTCAGGTAACACTGTTAAAAAATATATTAGTTTAGTTAGTTTTCAGAATATACACAGCTATTTAGGATGTTCAGTATAAATATGTATCACTCTAATGTGAATTGTAGTCAAGATTTAGAATACGACATTCATACTCAGTTATGAGTTCAGTAGAGTACATTTCAGTCAGATTTCAGAATATAACATTCATACTCAGTTACAACATGCAGTTACATCACACTTCACATTATTCAGTCAATATGTTTAAGGGTAAAGTGACAGAATTATTTGTAACAGGCTTATTAAAATAAGTTATCTAAAGAATAAGTAGTAATAGTTATTTAATATGCTCAAGGCATAACAGAGCAGGCTTAATTTAATTAATTTGCTGATTACAGTACATTTCACATAATTATTGTACATTAAATAGAAAGTTAAAAGGACATTGACAGCGTAGGCAAAGGTATAGATCTGAAATACAGCAGCATAGGTTTTAGCAAACTATTACAGCACATAAATATTTACAGGATACTTAAGACACAAAGTTAGAAGGCAGACCCCTATTACAGCACATAGAAATTAAAAACGTAAGTAGACAGAATTCTTAGTTACAAATCTAGCTGAAAATTTACAGACACAAGTTAAAACAGTATATGGTAATTATGATTCACGGCCAGTTATAAAGGTATCCCTCTATTGCCAATTTCAGTTACTCTTCAGAAAATAGCCATCGTACTTGATAGGCTATATAATGAAAAACAGAATGGACTAAACAGTACAATGTCTGAGGATTTGAATCCATGAACAACAGGGAAAGATTTAATTTGCTATAAGAGAGACATTGTGGTATAATAAGACACCAGTTAGTAAGGTAGAAAGCATAGGCAATAGGCAGTGTAATTTTACCATTATATAATACAGAGATACAGAAGGAAAATATGCAGGGATAACCGTTCACACTCTGTCTAACTTGACTGAAGACTCACAGAGACGAGTTGAGAATGTGTATGACATTTTCTTCATGCTGTTTCTGGAATATCAGGGTTGAAAGAATTACCTGAACCAATAAGTTTTAGAAACCACAGAATTAAAAGACACTGCTTTTCAGGATAATCTACAGGTTTTAGATACATCACACATACATCAGGGATTTGACTTAAAGACTCTAAGACTACGGATGTAGGTGTTAAGGCAATTGCTGGAGCAGGTATATTTCCTGCATAGGGAGCTGTTAAAACAATTTGGAGATTATATAAATTAGCCAAATTGCTGGAGGTATAGGTTCATAGGTAGGTACTAGGCTATTAGCCCTAGGGCCTATATAAGCCTAGACAAATGTACCCTGGCTTTCACCACCCAAGAAAATTATTTTCCTGTGACACTGTTGAGCAGAGCCACAGAAGTGATCCCCGGGGTAAATTTCCTATCTCCCATCCAATCATCAAGATTTTTCTTGAAGAGTGCTAATGTGGAGCTTTGTTTGATATAGATATGTACTTTGTTCCAGAGTATGGGAAGTCTCTGGGACAGGAATCTATCCCTCCAGCATGTTCTGTTCACTGTGGTGATGAGATTTAGGTCCCTAGAGCATGTAGCTCATAGGGATTGGGATTTCTTTAAGTGGAGCATGTATAAAAGCTCTGGGTTTGACATAGCTTTGTGTGTTAGGCAGAGATCACCTCGAGTAGGCAATATGCAATGGAGTAATGCTGCAGTTTTTTGAGACGGTCTGCATAGGGCATCTCTTTTAGGCCGGTAATCCTCTTTGTGAGGTCTTTCCAGTTGTTGTAGATGTCTTGTGAGGTACATACCAAAAGGGGCATTGTACTCTATAATGGGTCTAATGAGTGATGAGTAGAGGGGAACAATGACCTCTTTTTTCCTGGATGAGAAACCTTTTGTGATGAGGTGTGCCATGTAGAAGGATTTCCTGACTACTGTGGCAATGTGATTATCAAAGGAGAGACTACTGTCCACCTGTGTCCCAAGGTCTCTTATCACACTTTCGGTGTTAAGTAGACTACCATCTATGTGGTAGTTCATGGGTACTGAGTTTTTACCAAAAGGAATGACAATGCACTTTTTGGCATTGAGCTTGAGGCCATGGCTTTGACACCAGGCATCTGTCTCAGCGAGGCCTTTTTGTAGGATGTCCACATCTTTTGGAGTTTTGATTATGGCTACTAGTTTGCTGTCATCTGCGAACTTCATTAGACAAAGACCTTCTGTGTTGGCCTGTACTTCAGAGAAGTAGATAACAAACAGGAGAGGACCCAGGAGTGAACCCTGTGGTACTCCACTTGTCACTGGTCTGAAGTTGGATTTGGAGTCTGCTACTTTCACAGTGTGGGTTCTGTCAGTGAGCCAGTTGGCAACTCATCTTGTGACATAGGGGTTTATACCTAGTTTAGTGAGTTTATCTATAATTCCAGAGTGAGGGATGGTGTCGAAAGCCTTGGTGAGATCTAGATAGGCTGTGTGAACCACCTTACCCTCATCTATGGCTTTGGTGACTGCTTCAAAGAAGTCTATCAGGTTTAGGAGACATGATCTGCCTTTTACAAACCCTAACTGGGTGGGGTCCTGAGTTTTGAGATTACCAGTGTCATTGTTTATAAGTTACATGATGATACATTCCATAGCCTTGCAGACCAGGCTTGTTAGGCTAATAGGGCAGTAGTTTCTGGGGTCTGTGGTGGCTCCCCCTTTGTGGAGTGGGATAACTGTCACTGTGCGCCATTCAGTGGGCACATAGACTGAGGTGAGGCTATGATTGAACATGGTACTTAGGTGGGTTGCCAGTCTGTTCTGTAGTACATGTAAAACACAGCCTGGGATGTCGTCAGGTCCCATAGATGCTGTGTTCTTGGCTTTGGATAGTGTGTTTTTTTACCTGTGCAGCCGTGATTACAGGAACTTTGCATTCTTCTGGTATAGAGATGGGCCCTTTAGGGGATGACAGGGGGGTAAAGTTAGCCAGGATGTTGGCAATATCAGTTGGTTCTGTATATTTAGTGCCATTGTGCTGTAACTCAGAGCAGATCTGAGTGTTGCCATTGAGATTCTTGACGTAGCTATAGAATGCTTTGTGGTTGTCTTTAGAGTCAGTGGCGATTTTATTTTCATAACTAGCTTTGGAGGATTTTATGAGGGATCTCAGCTTCTTACTGAGGCTGACCAGGGAGTTTCTCCAATCATGGGATTTTACTCTTTTTTGCAACAGTTTCTTTCTTCTGTTGTAGAGTTTGTTTATGGCAGGGGACCACCAGATTGGCTTCCTTTTTTGGAGGATAGCATCTTGGTTCTGTTAGGGATTGCACAATCCATGCACTTGTGTAAGTGCTTATAAAGTGCATTTGTGTATGATTCAGTAGTCATACCTCTATTGTCCATCAGCATGGGTGTCGTGAAGTTTGCCACTTCTGTCTTAAGAAGCGTGAAGTTGGCTTTGGAGAAATTTTTTCTGTGGTTTCCCTAATGGGGAGTGGGGGAGGGATGTGGATGTCTAGGGTGATTAGCTTGTGGTCGGATCTGACCAATAAGGAATTGACCTCTGGTGTGGAGCACCGGTTGCCCATGTTGGTAATAACCAGGTCTAGGATATTGCTGCCCCTGGTGGGGGTGTGGATAAGTTGATCCATGGCATTGGAATTTATGAATTCCAGAAAACGTTGAACACAAGAGTTGGTACATGAGTAGTTTTCCCAGTTAATGGTAGGGTAGTTGAAATCGCCCATTATTATGGTATTAGGTTGTACCCTAATATTTTCCAGTGTATTAAAAAATGAGGAGTGGGAATCCTGGGGCATGGTGGGGAATCTGTAGCAAGCTACAATTTGGATTGCGGTCTTGCCCAGAGTTAGTTGCACTTGGATAATCTCGGATGCATTATGCTGAGCAACTAGCCTGGAGGTGTAGATATCCTTAATGAATATGGACACGCCTCTGCCTTTAGTGTTTCAGTCCAGGTTAGGTGGCCGAAAGGTGTGGTATGAATTATAGCCTGGTAATGCTGGGGTACTCTCTGGAGCCTTGAACCAGGTCTCTGTCAGCGCACAGATGTCAATGTTCTCCATTTTAAGGAGTGCCTCAAGAGAGTGCATTTTGAGGTTTAGACTTCTAGCATTGAGTAGCAATACCCTCAGATTCTTCTTGCCTGTACCTGCTAGGGTGGTGAATTTGTCATTTGAACCTTGCCTAAAAAAGGCACTACAGGGGTGGTTAGAGCCTTAGTCAGTATCCAGAATCCCAGGGGCGACAGGTGCAGGCCATCTCTGGCAAAGCATTGTGGGTTGTCGATCATGTCATCCCAGGCAGACAGATACTGGATCCCCTTAGAATGACACCAGAAGCTTAGCCAATTGTTGAAGCCAATCATTTGAGCTAATAATACCTCTCAGACCATGAAGTACATCACTATCCATGAGGACACATCTATAGATTATGAGTGAGGTGGTGTAAAGCCAGTATATTTAAACTGGATTGGAGTAGTTAGTAATATAGATATTATGCATTTGTGATGTAACTACAAAAGAAGGACCCTGTACACCTTCGTAAGGGACTTCGGGAGAACTGCTATACTGATGTTTTTCACTTAAAAGTAGTTGGTAGGCATATGGTAGAATAAATAGTAGAATATGCCTGAAAATTTAGAAGCAGACTTGTGTTTTCATTTATGCATACTGTTTCAGAGAAAGACAGTTCAAAAGAATGGAAAAGATAACCTTGCTGGCTAAAGATGAGATGTACAGAAATAACCGTTCTCAAGGGAAAGCTACAGTATGTTACTTTCTCAAGGGAAAGATATGTGTACTTGTAATGGAATGCTAGATAAAGAATAGACAGTTAGGCACTGTCAGGCACCTGTAAGACAAGGGCTGGGAATCAAGGTTAAGGGGGGTAGACACACCTACCAGAGGAAAGTAACTGAACTGTAGTAATATAATATGTATGTTTAGGACAAAGAAGTTAGTTGAAGTCTGGTACAAGACTTGTTCAGATAGTGTTATTTAACTGCTTTTGTGCTTTCAGTTTACTGGACTGAAGTAATATAATATGTATGTTTCAGACAGAGAAGTCAGTTGAAGTCTGGTAAAATACTTGTTCAGATATCATTATTGAACTACTTTTACGCTTTAAGTTATTTGATATATTATGCTGCTATATACCATTTAAATATTCAGCTATGACATTTATATCTGCTGCTATTAAATGTTACTCAAAACTATTATTAAACAGTCATCTGTGGCAACAGCACTCTGGTTTCTTACAACTACTAGGGCCCTTCTAAGCCTAGCTGTGCAACCAAAACCTGACCCACAAATTTGATTTATATCGGGGTGATTTACTGACTTCCTCTATTCATCAAAGACATAGGCACCAGACCAGTGGTGAATTTCAGATTTATCTTCCATTGGTCCAAGTTGCACTTAAATAGGGAGGAACTTTGCTTCAAATGGATGGGGAGTCTGTTCCAGAGAAAAGGAATTCTCTGAGACACATATATGTCTCTCCATTATGTCCTATTTATGTAGCAAAAATATAGTCTGTGAATCTTGTAGTTATGATGCTGTTTTGCAGATGTGTTTTTTTATTTTATCATTAGTCTCATCCCTTGTCTTTCCCAGGATTTTACAGTTTCACTGTATGGTACGTATTTCACCCGTTTCCTCTCCAATGTTATTTATTCACACTCTCTTCACTATTCTTTTTTGCCTACCCTAGGATGTGAACACTTCCAATGATCTACCTCCCAAAGACAACTGAACTGCTGGATTGCTGTTACACTGATTTCTTCTGAAAACACCCTCCCCATAAGTGAAGAAATCTGGGCATCCTCTCTTCTGAATTACTTTGCATGTATGTTGTTAAACTTTAATGTTATTCTTGCACATTAGTCACCTTAAAGCCGCAACATCCGCTGCACATAACTGAAGCTCTAAACCACTCCCTTCCCTCTAAATTGTCTCTCATGCTTTTCTTTTCCTTTACTATGAATATATAGTTGCTATTTCAAACAGCTCCTATAGCATTTCACTCCTTTTTGTTTCTATCTCTCCCCCTTCTTGTTGTCTGCATTGCTCTTTGCTCTCTGCTCCCTCCTGACTTCTCAAGTTTACTCTATACTGCTTTCTACTCTTTCCCTCCCTCATTTTTAGTCCCTGAAACTGCTTCCAAGTTAGTAGTCCACTATTTCATCTAAATATTTTTTCTTATCTTCCTATTTGTTCTAGTCTTGCTCTGCCTTCTTACTCTAATAACTCAGTCAATTCAGCATAATATTTGAAAGTGCATTCTTTAATCCTTTGCATAAGCTACTCACCTCAAGAAACATGTCTCTTGTTTTTTTTAAACAAATAATATAAAATATTGTGCATTCTGATTGTTTTTCCTCCTGTCTCTTGAGGTCCGCTTGAGCTCACTCCACTCCCCAACCCTACCCCCATTCCCACCCACCCTGACATTCCCTACATTTATACTCACTACACCATGTCTTAAGATTACTCCATCCTATCAGCTTTATCCACCAATAACAAACCTCACTGCGCTCCTTCCCTTACCTAAGCCCTCCTCCCCCCTAGTCTGACTACATACATCTCTTCTCTCCCTGTGCCTTCCCACTTTCAGTTATTACCTGCAATTTAATTATTTTACTTTGCTTTCTCCATTCATACTGACTTTTACATACAAGTAAATATATACTTACTTTGAGCTGACTTATCTCTCTTTCCGCATCATGCTTCATAATTGTCTGCTTACTACTCTTCTATTTCTTCAATCCATATCTACCACTTATCACATCTCACTCTCTAACAACAAACCATCACCCACTCTCGCCATTACTCATATTCATGCAGACAGAATTGCAAAAAGAGGTGTAGACATTGCCATCATCTATTCTGATCAACTGAATCTCTCCCCACTTTCCATTTCTATACCCAGCTTTGAGCCTGCTGAACTTCTCATACTGAACTGTCACCTTAACTCTTACAAAAAATTTGCTATAGCCTCGATCTATATTTCCCCTGGGAGCAATACTCCTATCCTTGAGAACATACTATCATGGGTAACACTACATATATCATATGAGATGATCATTCTGGGTGATGTAAATATAGACTGGGCTAAACTAACAACTACATCCCCTTACCACTGCATCAGCTTTCACAGCTTCCACCAACTCATCACCTCCCCTAATCCCTTTAACAAAAGCTATACTACTGGCCTACTCTGGACTGGATCCTTACCTCAGATCCCACACCCTTTACCATAACCCTGGGATACTATCAAACTCTCTAAATGACCATCTCCCCACCTATATCCAAAGATATTCCCACCAAACACCCAAAGACCACCAATGTAGAGACTGTCATAAACTCACCAACTTCTGTTCAGTTACTTTTAACTCTAAATTGTCTAGCGTAAATTGGCCTTGCCTTCAACTCCCTTTAAATGAGGCTGTCAAATCTTTCAGTCAGATCTTCCTTAACATGCAAGATTCATTAGCTCCTACCAGAAAAATCAGAATAAAATCCACTTTTGCCCCCAGCTTACTAAACATACCTGCTCTGTTATGCGTAAAAGAGATGGTGTATGGAAGGCCTGAGTTAAAAATAAATCCCATCACCTACTTCAACAGTATAAAGAGCTCAGAAACCTAACAAAAAATAGTCAACAATGATGAAAAGAATTTCTTCTATTCAACCTAGTCAAACCTACAAAATAATCCAAAAAAATTCTGGACCACCATCATTAAACACCTGTATCCCAGTAACTCTACAACTCCAACCCCTTTCCCCATAACTCTACCACTGAAATAGCCATTCTTCTTAACAACTATTCCATAGAAACAATCCAAAAACTAACCCAAAATAACACTTTCTCTACCCCTCCTCCATCTCTAAATAAAACACCATCTAACGGCTTCCCATTTAAACCAGTCCCCATTACTCTCTTGCTTAAGCTCAAACCCTGCTCTCCCTCAGCTGACAAACTACCTTTGTACTTACTCACAACTGCTGCAGAGTTGATTGCCTACCCCATTTCTATACTTATAAATAAATTTATTAATGAAGCCTGTATCCCAGACATTTGGAAATCTTTTTTTTACAATTCCACTACATAAGGGCAGAAACTCCACCAACCCTTCAAACTATAGGCCCATTGCCATTCTGTCCCCTATCTTGAAAATTCTTGAGAAACGTATACATTCCCAGATAATCAAACACCTGCTGGACAATAACCTATTAGCCTCTACCCAACACAGTTTTAGGCCTCACCACAGTATATCCACAGCTTTACATTCCTTCACTCAGACAGTAGCCAAGGCCCACAATAACAACATGCTCATCTCCTGCTTATTCCTTGATCTTTCAAAGGCTTTTGATACAGTTTCCCACTCTAAACTTCTAAATAAACTGTCAGAACTTAACATCTCCAGATTGGTTCTTCAGCTACATCTCGAATAGGCAACAATTTGTTTGCTGGCAAACCGTCTTCTCCCCTTTCTTCAGTCACCACAGGAGTCCTTCAAGGATCTATCCTGGGCAGCTCTCATTCAATATTTTCACAAATGAACTAGTGTAACTTAACAATTAGAAGTACTTAACTTTGCCTGGATGGCACTAGATGTAAGTAAAATACTTTTGGAACTTAGGACTCCAAGCTTTCCTGAGCTGTAACAAAATCAGCAGGAGACAATATGTTGTGAAGGAGGTTTACTCAAGTGCAATACCGGTTTGCTGGGTGGGCATTCAGTGTTATTGATCTATGGAAAACAATGGGTGGGAGGAGTAGAGTACATAAATAACTTATACAACAAAACAATAGCAATGAAAGGGGGAGGGATGGACTTTGGAAATCAGACCACCATAAGGAGTGAAGGCCAGAGACACAGCCTTATAAAACCACCACAGCAAAAGGGTAGGGATATTTTTCAAGCAGGCTAGCTATTGAAGGAAAAAGAAAGCTAGCAAGAGAGGTCACCAGTTGAATAAAGACAATGTTGGAGCTCTTTCAGAAACTTTAACTTAATGTGTTAGTGGGTGATGAGACAGACAGAGAATGCAACTTTATGTAAGCAAGTAAATGATAAACAGATTATAAAAGTACTAAAGCACAAAGTGGAACAGAGGCATTTCTTTCACTACTAAACTTCTACTATAGTTTAAGGCACCAGACTATGCAGAAATTTACCAGTAAGATTATTTATGGAAAAAACACAATAATAAATAGCTAAGGTTCAGATTGGCAGTAGTACACAGTCTTGCCACAGCTGTGGCATTTCATCTGGCTAAGGCATAAATAAGACAGGACAATGTATAGCTTTGCTTTGTTCCTATTTTTAATTCAACTGCCTTATATGTAAACATCCCAAGTTTAACACAGAGGACTGTCAGTGGTTCTCTGATGCCAATCGTGTTATTATGAGTTCTAGACATGGATTCAAAATAATTCACTTTGAGAGCGAGAACACATAATACTAGGTTAGCAATCAGTGAACCACTCGTAATTCCTTGTAGTGCATGGAACTTAATCTGCTCCATGTAATACAAGTTACAGCAAAATCTAAAAAAAATGCTAAGTGTTTTACCAGCTTTCAAATATGTAAAACACACAGTGATCACTTTCAGAAAGGTAGTGTAACACAGTCCCATATGTTTATACTCACCTTCCATGCCTCTCAACTGTCCATATTTTTGCCTGATATGTTGGGTGTGTTCCTCAAACTCTGTGTTTTTTAGATAAATTATAGAGGGTTGAAGACAATAAGTAATGGCATACATTTAGGTTTTAGGCTTTGTATCCTTCAGAAAAATCAGGCAAACACACATCCTGTTATTCTATTAACTTTCTCACTTTAAAACAGAAAGTCAGGGACATATTACCAATGGACAGCAGACAGAAACAAATCTTTTAGTCTGCCACTGTCATTTGTACAGGCAGATTTTAACCCAAGTACTGACCTTAACAACTTTAGCAGGTGGTGCTTAACATTTGTTAAAGCATTTAAATAATGGTAAAAATAGTAAATACCTCAATATCTTGAAAACTTAAGAATGCTTTGTAATCATACTACAAAGCAAATAAACGAAGATAAAAATACACCATAATAACTTTTAGAATAATGCTAAACACAACCCTAAAATTTTTGGGCATCCATTAAAGAAATTTTCCATCCTAAACAAAAATTCAACCCAAACCCCTCTTCCGATAACTCACCACTCAAAAATTCAATACAATTCAGCTCTTATTTTATAGATAGTATAGCATTTCTAACCAAGGAGTCCTCAAAATCTAATCCCAGCCCTGCTCAACAGCCATATATCACTGCATCCACTTTTTCCTTTAAACTTGCGCCCACATGCTATATAAACTACACTTAAACAAACTTAAACCATGCTCTTCATCTGAAGACTTTCCAAGTGAGTACCTAAAAATAGCAGCCAATAACATTGCTTATCTTGTCTCAATCCTTATAAATAGGTCAATCCAGGAACTCCAGATTTCCTTTCACTGGAAAAAAAAGTCACACATTATCTCTCTGCACAAAGGAAGAAATTCAACAGACATTAATAACTTTATACTTATAGTAATCTTATTTCCCCTTACCATAATACTTGAAACAATGTATTTAAAAACAATTGCTAGACCACCTCCTGCGGGAAGAACTCCTATCCCCCCAACACAATACAGCTTCCATCCTTCCCATAGTACTAGCACTGCACTCCTAACCTATATAGATACAGCCAAGCAAATTTAATGGCAAACTAGTCTTTTCCTTATTTGTAGACTTGTCTAAAGCCTTTGATACAGTTTGCCACAGCAAACTTCTTTGTCAAATGTCCTCACTAGATTTCTATCAGCCTCCCCTTCTGTGGTTTAAAAGCTATATGTCCAGTAGGTATCAGTCAGTAAAATGTCACTCAATGCTCTCTCCTTAACTCCTATTCACCACCGGTGTACCACAAGGCACTAATCCTCCTCTTTATCATTTTCACCAACACCCTCTATACTTCCACATACTAGGCCACCTTAATAAAGTACACAGATAATTCCCTGTCATTTCCACATTTGACAACATGGTACACCTCAAAACAAAATTACTCAGGAAACTTTATAGGTTCATAGGTTCATAGGTTCATACTAGGCTATCTGCCCGAGGGCATTTACAAGCCTAGCCCATAGTTTTGTGGCTTACGCCACCCCTTTAGTATGGGGAACTATACCCATTATTTTGCTGTGCCTCTGTTGAGCAGTGACACTGAGGTAATCCCTGGGGTATATCTGCGATCTCCCATCCATTGGTCAAGATTTCTCTTGAACAAGGCCAGCGAGGTGCTCTGCCTCACATATACCGGGATTTTATTCCACAGCATAGGGAGTCTTTGGGTGATGAATCTATCCCTCCAGCACGTCCTATTAATAGCCGTGTCGAGGTTTAAGTCTCCGCCCTTGTGGCTCTGACAGATCTAGATTTTTGAGGTGAAGCATATTCATCAAATCTGGGTTTGACATGGCCTTGTATGTTAGGCAAAGGTCACCTCTGAGCAAGCGGTGGCGACTGAATAGAGCTGGAGTTCTTTCAGTCGGGCAGCATAGGACAGATGTTTGAGACCCTTTATCCTTTTGGTGAGGAACTTTTGTGGCCTCTCCAGCTGCTGCCAGTGTCGGGTCAGATACATTCGAATGGGGCATTGTACTCAATCATTGGTCTGATGAGTGATGAGTATAGGAGACTATGACCTCCCTTGATCTAGATGAGAATCCCTTCATGATAAGGTGGGCAATGTAGAAGGTCTTCCTAACTACTTTAGCTACATGGGTGTCGAATGACAGACTACTATCAACCTGGGTCCCCAGGTCCCTGATAACTTCTTCTGTACTAAGTGGATTGCCACCTATTTGGTAGCTAGGGGTAACCTTGTTTTTCCCGAAGGGTATGACTATGCATTTTTTGGCATTTAACTTTAGGCCATGGCTCTGGCACCAGTTATCCATTTCTGTGAGACCCTTCTGAAGGATATCTGTGTCAGATGTGTTTTGTACTATGGCCCAGTTTGCAGTCATCTGCAAACTTTGTCAGCCATAACCCTCCTGTGTTTGCTTGTACTGGAAAAGTAGATGCCAAACAAGAGTGGGCCCAGGACTGAGCCCTGTGGTACACCACTTGTGACAGGCTTTGAGTCTGACATGGCGCCAGCAACTCTGACCCTGTGGGTTCTGTCACTCAGCCAGTTTGCAACCCATCTTGTGATGTATGGGTTAACATTTAAGCTGATGAGTTTTTCAATGATACCCGAGTGGGGTATTGTATCAAAGGCCTTCGCCAGATCGAGGTAGGCTGTATGGACTGCCTTTCCCTCCTCAATGGCTTTGGTGACTGTTTCAAAAAGTCAACCAAGTTTAGAAGGCATGATCTGCCTTTGACAAAGCCAAACTGGGATGGATCCAAAGTCTGCAAATTCCCTATGTCTTTATTTATGAGGTCCATTATAATCCTCTCCATGGCTTTGCAGATAAGGCTTGTCAAGCTAATGGGCCGGTAATTTCCAGGGTCGGTGGAGGCACCGCCTTTGTGAAGTGGGACCACAGTTGCAGTGCGCCACTCCTGGGTGCGTATCCAGAGGTAAGACTATGATTAAACAGCTGTCCTAGCTGTGGGTTTAATTCCTCGTTGAGTTCGTGGAGCACACAGCCGGGGACACCATCAGGTCCCATGGATGCTGTGTTTTTTGCTTTGGAGAGAGCAGTTCTCACTTGGGCGTTGGAGATGTTTGGGGGCTGCAATCGCTTGGTATAGATATCTCTCCTTCTGGGGGAGGGGAGAAGTTTGCACTGAACCTGTCAGCCAGTATGTTGGCAATGTCTGTAGGATCAGTAATCTTCACATCATTTTGAACTAGTTCTGAGCATATCTGGGAGTTTCCTCCCAGGTTTCTAACATAGCTAAAGAAGGCCTTATGATTGTCTTTTGAGTCTTTAGCTATTTTTCTCTCAAAATTTGCTTTGGATGATTTTATGAGAGCTCTTAGTTTTTACTTATAGTGATCAAGGGTGTCTTACCTTTTAAGGATTTTGCTCTATCTTGTAGTAGCTTCCTCCTTTTGTTGTAGAGTTTGTTTATGGCTGGGGTCCACCAGAGTGGACGCTTGCCTTTGGTACAAAGAGTCTTTGTTTTGCTTGGGATTGCCTTATCCATGCAGTCCTGCAGGTGCTGGTAGAAGGCATTTGTAAGTGATTCAGCGGCTTGAGTACTGTTTTCCGTCGGCTCGGGGCCTTAAAGGAGACCACACTAGTCTTTAGAAGTGTGAAGTCGGCTTTCGAGAAGTTCTTTACTGTGGTCTTTTTATTTCAGGTGGGGTGGGATGAGGACCTCCAGCGAGATTAGTTTGTGATCTGATCTCACCAGTGAGGGTATACTTCGGTGTTGAACATTGTGCTCCCATGTTCGTGATGATGAGATCAAGTATGTTTTCTCCTCTTGTGGGGATGGTGACTAGTTGTTCCATGGCATTTGAGTTTATGAATTCCAGGAACTTTTGGGCTAGGGTGTTTGGGCTTGAGTAGTGTTCCCAGTCTATATTAGGGTAATTGAAGTCACCTAGTATGATGGTGTTTGGTGATACATTTATCCCTCTAGTGTTTTCAGGAAGGCCATGTGAGGTTCCTGAGTTTGTGAGGGTGGCCTGTAACATGCTACAATTTGCAGAGCAGTCTTGCCTATGGTTAATTGCACCTGGATGGTCTCCGATGCATCGTGCGTTGCCACCAGTCTTGAGGTGTGGGTGTCTTTGATGAATATGGATACCCCTCCTTTCTTTGTATTGTCCGGATTTTGGGGCCGGAACGCATGATAAGAGGTAAAACCTGATAGTGCTGGGGTGCTCTCAGGAGCCTTGAACCAGGTTTCTGTCACTGCACAGACATCGATGTTCTCCATACTGAGAAGGGCCTCGAGTGCGTGCATTTTGAGATTTAGACTTCTGGCATTGAGCAGCATTACCCTTAGTTTTTTTCCTTTTTTGTGTTCTAGGGTGGTAGGTTTAGAATTTGAGCCTTGCCTAAAAAAGGCAGTATGGGGGTGGCAAGAGCCTTTGCCAATATCCGGAATCCCAGGGCGACAGGTGCAAGCCGTCCCTTGAAGCAGCGTGGCTTGTCCAGCATGTCATCCCAGGCAGACAGACATTGGATCCCCTTTGAATGACACCAGAGTTTAAGCCAATTGTTAAAGCTGATCATCTTATCTCTGTATTGTGGCATCATTCTTGGTGAAGGTAGGATACTGCTCAAGGTCAGGGTCATACCTGCCTGGGCTACATAATCAGAGAGCTCCTCAATGTCTCTTTTCATGTAGTCCAAGGAGGTACGTCTCAGGTCATTTACACCAGCGTGGACAATGACTGAGTCATATTTGTACCTGCTGTTGAGAGACCTGAGTGCTTGCGTTATGTGGCGGATTCTAGCGCCCGACAGGCAGCTTACTGTGACCTTCTCCTTACTCAGTCTGGTGAGCGAACAGCCACTGAAACATGGCTTCATAACTCACAACCCATGCTCAACCCAAAAACACCAAACTACTACTCCCCCCCCCCCCAAGTCCCTCTCTCATGAAAAATTAAAATTTAAATTCCTCTATCTTGATAATACAACCATTGAAGTCACTTCTAATAGCAAACAATTAAGGGTGATAGTGGAGGATAATCTTATATTCGACCTGTGTATGCATACAAAAGTGCATGAGAAAAACTCATCAAAAACTAGGATTGCTTTGCAGAGCCAAAATCTTTCTAACTGATGCAACTATTGCACTTGCCACTACTAATTTCTTCCCCACTCTTCTTTATGGGGCTCCCATCCTTACTAATCTTCAGGGTTCAAAGAACTTAAAACTTGAACAATGTTATAACAAAGTTACTAAATTTGCAACACATACCCCTTTCAGAAACCACCACTCTATAGCACTGAAAATGCTAAATTGGTTAGAACTGCCACATCAGCTAACATATGCACAACTTCTTACCACCTATAAAACTATCCAGGATCCATCTGCCTTGACTAGCACTTAAAAACATTCTGATCAACTATGTTCCCAGTGGTCACTGCAATCTAGTGACAAAAAAACTCCTGTCTGTCTACAAACCTAGCAAATCTGCTGGGCATTGTCTGCTTGTACAAGTTTGCTAAGGCCTGGATCTCCTTACCTGTATCCATTAGGTCTATACCCTCCTTCCCATCTTTCCAAACCACTCTGAAAGACTTCCTAGCTGAAGTCTGGCCCTGTTCTTGCTCAAATCCAGGATAAACTATATCCCTAAATGTGAACAAGTATATTTTCATTCCTTATATCCCCTTACTCTCCCATTTTCATTTATTTCCTTACTGCTATCTAATTCACTTCCCTGACTTTCTCTCTAACTTTACCATAAGCCTATTCATAGGATCATAGGAAATTGCTAAGCTATCAACCTGGAAGTCATTTTAAGCCTAGCTGTTTCATCCCAATGTAATACATAGAAATGCTAGTCAATACCCCAGAATGCATTTAGTGATGCCTGGCCATGTCTGGAGGGGGGGGGGGGTTGTGGGCGTTATCCCTGGTAAGAATTTGTGGTACCCCATCCACTCGTCCAGGTTCCTCTTGAACAGTGTCATGGAGGTGCTCTGTTTCACATGAATTGGTAACCTGTTCCAAAGATGTGGCAGTAGCTGGAAGATAAATCTGTCCCTTCAGCGTGTCCTATTTAAGTCCCAGGCCATATTTAGGTCCCTGGAATGGGTAGCCCTAGTCCCATTTACAGATATGCAGCAAGTTCATTACGTTTGGGTCTTGGATTGCTCTGTAAGCCAGGCATAACTCTCCCCCTAAGAAGTCTATACAATACAGAGTATAGCAGGGGCTTTAGTCAGTCTGTGTAAGGCACATACTGGAGCCACTTGATCTTCTTTGTTAGAAATGCTTGAGGTCTCTCTAATTGCTGCAGGTGCTACAGTACATGCTGAATGGGGTATTATACTCAATTATGGGCCAGATAAGTATCCAGTATGGGGAGATTCGAACTTCTTTTGCTGTTGAGGCGATACCTTTACTAATCAAGGGTGCTATGTAGAAAGCTTTCCTTACTAAAGTAGACACATGGTGGTCAAAGGAAAGGTCACCATCAACTTGTGATTCCAGGTCCCTTACCACTTCATGGATACTTAGGGTATTGTTGTTGATTTAATAGTGTGAAGGAACACTGTTTGTGCCAAAGGAAATGAAGATGTATTTCTCTGCATTCATTTTGTGAATGTGACTAACACACCGGTCTTTGGTCTGTGTGAGACCCTCCTGAAGTATACTGATCTCATTCGGGTATTCAATGATTGCATCTAGTTTGCAGTAATTTGAAAACCCTGTCAGTCACAACCCTTTAGTTTTGACCTGAACTTCTGAGAAGTATATACCAAATAGTAGGGGGCCCAGCACTGACCCCTGTGGCATCCCGCTGGCAACAGGTCTGCTGTTTGATGTGGTCACCCACTTTGATAGTGCGAGTCTGGTTTGTGAGCCAGTTGGCAACCCATCTTACAATAAAGGGGTTTACATTCAGTATGCTAAGTTTATCTGTAATGCCTGAATGTGGGATTATGTTGAAAGTCTTTGCCAAGTCAAGGTATGCTGTGTGTATAGATTTGCCCTAATCAATGGCCTTGGTCACACTTTCAATGAAATCCACCATATTTAACAGGCATGCTCTGCCCTTCATGAAGCAAAATCGGGTAGGATCCAGGGTTTGGAGGTCACCTATGTCTTTATGAGGTCCATAATGATGCATTCCATGGCCTTACAGATGATCAGGCTTATGGGTTTGTAATTACATTGGTCTGTTGCTAGGCCACCTTTGAGGGGAATAATTGTAGATGTTCTCCATTCTGCAGGAACAAAGCCTGTGGTTAGGCTATGATTGAAAAAGGTACTTAGTGGTGATGCTACTTAATGTTTTAGCCTATTTAGAAGACAGCCTGGGAAATGTCTGGTCCCATACAGGCTGTGTTTTTTGCCTTGGTTAGAGTTTTGAGGACCTGCTCTTCAGATATGTGGGGGGAGGGGTGATTTGTTGTAAGTTACGAGGGGATAAGGAAGTGAAATTTTCACCAAACCTATCCTCTAGCAGGTTTACTGTCTTTGCGGGGTCAGTGTGTATGACACCATTGACCACTAGTTTTGCACATGCTTAGGTCCTACCCTTTAGGATATGTACATAGCTGTAAAAGACCTTATGGCTATCCTTGGCTGTACTTGCGATGTTTCTCTCAAAGGAGCCCTTGGAGGATTTGACAAGTTGTCTTACTTCCCTGTTAACTCTGAGGAGGGTGTCTTTCCATTGTTGGGGCCTTGCCTTTGTTTTCTTGGACATCAGCTTTTTGCATTTATCGTAAAGTTTGTTGATGCTGGAAATCCACCATGGCAGCTTGTTTTTACTTGGGGCTCTGGTTTGATTCTTTATAGTACAGCCAAGTTTACATATTTATACAAATGATTTTACAGGGCTTTAGTGCTTTTCCCTTACTACATATTGCAATTCCAATTTGTGTTAGACTAACTTACCTTCAGTTTCTCTACAAACTGTCTAAAATTCTCTAAATAGTAAATGGTTGTTATATACCTTGTATCGATTTTTAACCAATGTTTTTATTTTGTTTAATTTGTTATAATTATTTAAACTGCAGATGTTTTTGTTATATTTTGAAAATTTTAAAATCATTGTTCTTAAAATGTTTTGTAATAATTTGGAGCATTTCTTCCCAGCTCTCCACTGAAAATGGGCTTCTACCCAGTCGGATTTTCCTAGTAATCAAATATCAATAAATAAATAAATAAATTTGTTAAGGTCAGGTCTTGTGCCACTCTAGCACTTAACTGATTTTTTTTTTTTAATGAATATCGGAGTGCAATCAGCATGCTCCATGAACTACATATGTTTTATTATTTTGTATATATTGCTTATAGAGGAGATAAATTGGTTTGGGAATCCAATGCATTTAAAATTTTAAATAAATAGATCCAGTTTACTGAATCAAAAGTGTTCTTAATGTCGAGACTAATAATAACTGACTCAGTGGTAATGTTTTTTATATCTATTAATTTGAAGGCCATTTTAACATCTTGATTTTTATCTCTTTGGAAAAAATCCGATTTGATCATTATTAATAAAGAAAGGTATAATGCTCCACAATATTTCACTGTAAATCAACATAAACTTTTTGTAATCTACATTCAAGAATGAGATTAAGCTATAAACTGAGCAATTTTTGGGGCCTTTGATTTTTCTTTTAATTGAATGAATTAATGAATATTTCCATGGGTGGTAATCAAACTGTTTTGTACTTCTGCTAAAACAGCATGAAAACATATTTTATTTGCTTGTGTAGAAGCTTAAATAACTTTGGTGTCATCCCATCCAGGCCTGTTGATTTGTCTTTAAATATGATGCCTTATTAATAACATCTGTATATGTTATGATTTAAGTAAATTCTATCTGAATGTTCTTATTATCCTTTTATTCTCAATTTACACTAAAAATGGTTTTTGACATTTTTTTTATTTCTCTGAAATATGTTGTTCCAAAGTTTACATTTTAGTTGATTATCTCAAAATTGATCAACAGAAAACTTGTTAAAAAGAATGATAGGAGAATATAGAATGGCTAATATCAAAGGTAAGTGGTATGCAATAGCATCAAAGGGGAACCAAGGTAGATATGAATAGATGGCATTGGTCACATTTTAAACAGAGCGCATCCATTATTCACGTGCTGTAAAGTTAGTGAGGATGGCATCAGCAGTAAAACATTGACAATAAATAAGGAAACATTATTTTATTTTTATTATTATTAAGTAGGTTAGGTAGTCAGGAGGAATTGCACTGCACTGAGAATTTACTTGGCATTAATAGGTCTGTTGATGTGGCTGACTTCCAAGTGATGGGAGGGAGCATCTCACTTTCAAACCAAATCACAAGCTATCATTAACAGAGGCACTGTTCTCCACAACACATGAATTCTTATGATGTTTCTACTAAATAATTTTGGGAAAGGTTTTGAATTATTTTCTATATATTCTATTTGCCTCCATACCTGATGACCATCAAACCTCCTCCCATTTATCTTGCACCCATTTATTCACCACTACTACTGGGTATCCCCAATATAGGAACAAGAGCTGATCAGAAGAGTCCATAACAAGGCAGTTATGAAAAGTGTTTTGTGACTTTATTAGCACTCTTGCAGTGAAGAAATTTCTACTAGGAGCCTAACCCCACCAGTGGTGGCTGACATCAACACTGGTTTCACCATGTGGTATTGTACACCCTTCTCATTGCCTGTGCATTCTTCCAATCACAAACTTTGATTGCTGCCACAACTGGCTTGTGATTGCCACATTCATGATCCCTATCCTAGACTTTCAGTGCTGTGTAGTCTTTCCCATGCTGCTGTCACTAAGGTTAACTGATCAAGTGCTATCTACTCCAAAATTGTGCAACTATGTTCTTCCAGTGCCTAGGCCACTAGTTAAACTTAGGTCATCTAGGGCATAGTCAGGTATGTATCCCCTTTATATCACAGAAGTGGGCTAAGATGTCCACCTCTGTTGTGAAAAAATATGGTAAAATGCCTAGAGAAGGGAAAAGAACTACAGAGACTACTGAAATAAATGCATTTGTTTGAAAAAGCTGTATCAAATTCTAAAAAGACTCAGAGATGACTTGTCTCTCTTCATAGAGATATTATCTGATGGTTCAGATGTAGACTCCTCTTCAGTCATTCAATGCAGGCATCCTGTCCATACTGCATGATTTCAAACTGATTGTAGCTCTGTTCCAATATGCTGAAATTAATGCTGTAATTCTGATTAATTTTTTGGAATCAAGTTCTCTTCATGAGACTCAATTGTGTGAGATAAAAACGCAAACCAGAATTCCTCAGAAACCAAAACAATTTTTAATGAAAAAACTCATTAACTTAGAAAATTGTTCAAAATGGAGATATGATTGCTTTCTTGAAAGTCTGGCTTCTAAAAATATTAAAACAAGAGATTTGGGGGTAATCAGATAGAAACAGGCCAAACATATTTTTAGCCCATGTCAGTCTTGGTGAACTGAAAACTTGGAGCTGTTACGTTAAAGTTCCTGCATTTTCAATGTAAAAAAACTCTAAAATGAAATGAAAGCAATCACCTCCACACTTTTGAGTAAATGTGGGGAAGCATCTCTATATGACAGGAACATCATCATCTTATATGAAATTATCTTTAGTCTTAAGCTGGAGCATCTAGAGGTCCAAATTACCCTTAACTAATCCAACTATTACCTAATTGTTAACTGCACACCCCCATTAATACCCCTCATTGATCATTGAAATTACATTAACAGCACTGACAGGTTAAATAGCAAACCAAATTCCTTATTTTTGGGGGTCTTTAATTAGCCAAGCATTTACTGGCACAAGTATACCTCTAAAATGTATAAGTTCAGTGTTTTCACAACTTTGCTAATACCAATGTAATGGTGTAGACTGTAAACGGTCAACTAGAGGTGTAACATCCTAGACTGGTACTTAACAACCTAGCTCTTCCTGCACTCCACCCATCATTTCCTCATCCCTGTTTACGTCTGACCACAAAGCAATGATATTCTCTGCCAGGCCCATTTGTTCCACCTCACCACCAAATAAAAACATCTTCAGGGACTCCAGAGCAAACCTACCTCTATTTTCAGAAGATCTAGGCAAATTTACCCCAATCCAAAGCAATAAGGGGTGCCATACTCAGCTCTAACTTTTACCAGCTAAACAGCTGTATATTAAAGTTAGCACTGATCTGCCCCAATTATAATGATAAATTCAGGAATAAAACTCTGCGGTGAGACTCCCATACTAAAACCTGTATAAATAAAGGAAAACAATGAAAACGTATATGAAATTCCTGTCCTCTACATCAAGGCTGCACTGAAACATGACAGTAATGAACTTAATAGCACTATTAGAAAATGAAGTACATGCTTAAGAACTTTACAGATAACAAAGGAAACTACAACTCCTTCTTCAGTTATATCAGACACAATTAAGGAATAATATACAAAAGTGCACTGAGGTCATCCATAATAATATCACACATTCCGAGCCCACTGCAGCCAATAAACCTTAGTGCTAATTTTATCCCTGCTACCCAAACTGTTGTCCCTACTACCCCTTAACTGTTAGTTTCCCCTGAAATCACATTGGTATAGGCCTAAGAATTACTGTCAAAGGCTAAAAATAATACATTAGTGGGACTAGACAAATATGCATGCTGCATTCTCATAACTGTCAAGTGCACACTATATGATCCTTTAAACTATTCAGCCTCAGCTTATATACAGATTTTGCCCCCGATTCCCAGACAATAGCCTCTTTGGATAAACTACACAAGATTCTCCCTGTATGGATCTGGGGAATTATAGGACCCAAAGATATATAGCCCCTTATATGTAAAAGCATGACATGCATTATAGCAGAACTTGTTTTTTCAGACATAAGCAATTTAAATCAGCAAACTCAAACCACTTCAGTCTTGTGAAGATCAAGTCTTGCCTCTTGAACTTAGAACTTTGAAAATATTACACAGGACATGGACAGCTTTATGCACACCACTTACCTCAACCTGACCAAGGCTTTTAACAGTATCTCTCATGACTGTGTTATTGAAAAATTAGACAAGCTTATTATAAATCTCTATGTTGTCCATTGACATGCAATACTTCTACCTTCTCTGAACATAAAATTGTAACTAATGGAGTACCACCGAGATCAGCCATAGACTCTCTCCTGTTTCGTATTTATTCTGCAGACACTCAGTCCAACATCCCAGAAGTATGGTTAGCCAAGTTTGCTGATGTCTGCAAACTGGTCACTACTCTCCGCACATCCACTTAACAGCTCCACCAAGGAATGGAATATGCATATACCTGGTGTACCAAATAGTCTTCAGATAAATGCAAAAAAGTGAAAAATAATAGCAGCATTCAGCAAATTAAAAAGCTGCTGCCACCTCAAATGTTATAACTGCTTCTCCTCTTTAAACGGATACAGTTATAAGAGATGTAGGAACTTATGTGGGCAACTCTCTAAGTCATCATATTTTGACTATAGTCAATAAGCCTGTCTATCCTGCCCAGATAATTTCCAAGGGAATATCCTCAAGATCCAAAAAAGATCATGTTAACACTGTACACTTTCCTTATCTAACCCCTCAATGAATACAATGCCCCTTTTGTTATGTACAAATCTAAACATACCATTCAACTTGTACAGCCCCAAGGATTTCTAAGAAATGAAACTAAAGGTGTTAAATCATTCATCTATCCTGTAAGATTAGCACATCTCTCCTTATGCCCTAACTTACCTGCTGCTCCAACCTAGGTCTCATTTTTTAGCCGTGAAATGCTCATTTCTGTTTGACCTCCTATATCTTTGCAAAACCAGTGGTTGTACTAATACCCGCATTAGAAAATTAAATCTACACTAATAAATAAAAAAAATGTGAGAGGGTTAGTTTTTTACCTCAACATATTTCTAGTATATAAATAAATTACCATTACAGGTAAAAAAAAAAAGCACTAATTTGACTACCTTTAAGGCTCGTCTTGATGTTTGGTGAGGGAAAGATAAAATTTGAAACAAGCAAAAATCATTGTGGAAGGATCAGGCTTGACTCCAGATGTATCAAAATGAGTTTTCATATTAATATTTATAAAATTATTAAAATTCATTTTGATAAATCTGAAGTCGAGCCTAGTCCTTCCACAATGCTTTTAGCTTGTTTCTTGGTTGCAGCATATTGCTGCTGTTTGGCATTGTTTTCTTGAAATTGTGTGGTCCATTTTGTTTGTTTTTATGGGAGAAAATTTAAACCATGTCGATAATTTATGGCTCTGCTCGGTTTGGGAGATGATCACTATTACGTGTCAAAAAAGAGTGGCAAGAACTTTTAGGTGTTTATTTTAAAGGTAACTATGGATCAGCATCTTATGAACCTTGACAGCTTGCGTACTATAATTCCTGTGTTCCTATGCCTGGAACATTAGTCAATACATTCCAGAAGCACAGGATTTCTTAGAAAATTATTGTTCAGCTGACTTCTTAAAAAGAAAGGAATTTATTTTGATTAAATTGATCTTAGAAAATAAAAGTCCAGTTAGATTCTCTTCAGCTCTTTGTTTTCTTTACATAAGACAGGAAGTACATTTGCCAAAAGACAGTCACTGATTCTTTGAAAAAAAAATTAAATTATGAGCACAGAACAGAACTTGAGCTGGTCCCTTTTGAATTCACTGTTGCCATTTATAATCGATAGTTACTCATTAAGTTATTAATGGGACACTGTGTGTTATTAGGTAATGTATTTTATATGTAAATACGAGGGTCTAAAACTCACTCCGTCTTGCTACATAAGTACGAATGGAGTTTTCCTTCAACCAGAATTCTGGACATTAGCCAGACCTTAACCACATTGCTGCAGACAGTTTGGGTGGCAATGCAGGACAGGAACATGATAATGATAAGAAGTGTACAAAGGAAAGCAGAAAAAAGAAGTTACTAAGATGAATGGACTGAGGCTGAATTGCAATACAACTTCTTTGAGTCAGTCACCAGAGCTGTGGATGAAAGCAAGGTGGTTCATACAGACTACCTTTATCTGGCCAAGGCTTTTGACACCATTCCCCATTCAGGAATCATAGAAAAACTTACTAAGCTTGGCATCAACCCCTATATAACTAGGTGGGTTGCAAACTGGCTCACAAATAGAACCCACAGTGTGAAAGTAGCTGACTCCAAGTCAGACAGCCGACTAGTCACAAGTGGAGTCCCACAGGGTTCTATCCTGGGTCCTCTCCTGTTTGGTATCTACTTTTCTGAAGTCCAGGCCAACACGAAGGGACTCTGGCTGACAAAGTTTATGGATGATTGCAAGTTGGGAGCTATTATTAACTCCCCAAGTGATGCTGACATCCTACAGAATGGCCTCACTGAGACCAACAACTGGTGTCAGAACCATGGCCTTAAGCTCAGTGCCACAAAATGTGTCATCATCCCCTTTGGAAAAAAACAGTTCCCATTAATTACCACATTGATGGTAGTCCACTGAACACAGAAGACATTATAAGAGATCTGGGAACACAGGTTGACAGCAACCTCTCTTTTGATCACCACATTGCCACTGTGGTCACAAAGTCCTTCTTTGTGGCACATCTCATTACTAAGGGTTTTGCATCCAAGAAAGAAAGAGGTCATTGTCTCCCTCTACTCTTCCCTCATTAGGCCAATCATTGAGTACAATGCCCCATTTGGCATGTACCTCACTAGGCACATGCAACAACTGGAGAGGCTGGAAAAGTACCTCACAGAGAGAATCCTAGGCCTTAAACACTTGTCTTATATGAACAGACTCAAAAAAACTCCAACTATTCTCTGTCTGATATCACCTACTTAGAGGCAATCTCTGCTTGACTTACAAAGCCATGTCTGACCCATCTCTGTTAGAAATGCTACATCTAAAGAAATCCCAATCCCTTCACACCACATGCTCCAGAGACCTCAACCTCATTACCACAATTAAAACACGCTGGAAGGACAGGTTCATAACCCAGAAATTGCCCATGCGATGGAACTGGCTTCCCATACATGTCAAGCAGAGCACCTCGCTGACCCTCTTCAAGAGAAATGTTGATGAGTGGATGGGAAACAGAAAATTCATCCCAGGGATAACTCCAGTAGCTCTACTAAACAGAGGCACTGGGAACTAATGTCAGGTGGCACTCTGCCAGGGTAATCCTATGGCTAGGCTTGTAAATGCCCCAGGGCCATTAGCTTAGTACACATCTATGAACCTATGTGGAAAGACTAGGAAAGGAGGTGGAAATAAGGAAGGAATACATGGTGCAGTGAAGCCAGCTGCTATAAATATTAGAAGCAAATTGCAACTCACAAACTTAACCTTCTGCACTAACTGCCAAGGCACCAGACTACTAAATAAGCACTACAGACAGAACATGTCGAAGGATGAGACAATGAAAGGGATGCTAGCTGCAGACCCTCTTCTTCTATTACTAATTCTTACATACAGAAAAATAATGGGTTTTGTGCAAATCTTAAACTTCTTTGTCAAAAATTGCTGATACGAACCAAACAAATTAAGTGAAGGAACAGGCTTTGAAATGCAGAAGAAAATACATTTGTCTGCAAGATAACTTGTGCAGGCCATATTTCCTTGTCATTATATAAAGACAGAATTCACATAATTGACAAAATACAAAATTTTCACTCATCTCTTCATATGTTCATTGGAGAATACTATGCTATCATTCCTGGTGGGACATTTTAAGCCTAACCATGTTACTATTTTGTCACTTAACTATGTTAGCCCATAGGCATTTAACTGTCCTTGTCATAATTCTATCTAAATAATTTTCATATGTAAAGGTTTCATTGTTAGGGTCATGCATTCAGTGTTTTAGGGGACCCTACTGTAAGGCAGGGTGTTTAAGCACTGCTTCTGTGCATTAAAAGGATACGGACTAGTCCTGACGTAACTTTTATATTTCCATCCAGTGGTCTAGATTACTATTGTATAGGGACATGAATGCATTTGTTTTTCCTTGGATGGGGAGTCTGCTCTACAGTAGCATTGTCCTCCAAGATATGTACCTATCTCTTCAAACTAATCTCTTTATGTTGCAGAAGAGGTTTAGGTCCCTGGACTTGGTGTTCCTAGTTTCACTAGAATTGAAGATATGAAGTAGGTCCATAAGTAATGGGTCTGAGGATGCGTTATAACCTAGGCATAGGTTACCTCTTAGTAGTCTGTATGAGACTGAATATAAGGACAGGGTTTTGAGGCAATCCATGTAGGGCATGTATTTTAAAACCAGTAATGTTTTTGTAATAACATTCTGTGGTCACTCTCATTGTTTTAAATGCCTGGACAAGTACAGACCAAAGGGGGCACTGAACTCAGTTATGGGCCTAATGAGGGCATAGTAAAGTGAGACAATGACATCTCTGGACCTAGAAGCTGCCACACTACTTATAAGCTATGCTATATAGAAGGACTCCTTACAGCTATGGAAACATGTTGGTCGCTGTCTATACAAGTTCTTAAATCTCTAACTACTAGTTCTGTTCTTAAGGGTGTACTGACGTTGTGATGGTTCCCTGGGGCAGTCAGTCTTCCAAAGAACACAATCATGCACTTTTTGAAATTTAGCTTTAATCAGTGACTCTGATAGCAGTTATTTATGTTGTGCAAACCCTCCTGGAGGATTGCTGATTCTATGGGGGATTCAGTGACTTCTCCCAAGTTACAGCTGAAAAACATACCAGAAATGCTGGGTGTGAAATATGTGAAATAGTTGAAGACTAAAATTATTCGGCAGTAGTGCAGTCATGGGTCATAAACTGGTATCCTCTTGAGAAAAAAAGTAATGCAAGTCTAGAGGAATTATTGGAAGAAAGATGAACATGAGGGTGTCTGTGAATGGACTTAAAAGTGAAAGAGAAACCTGGTCTCTTAACTCCAAAAAAAAAGTAACATGTGGGAGGAGTGTACCTGCCTTTTATTTCATTATTCTAGCACTGAGGATGCATACTGTTATATAAAAGGGCATGCTCCTTTCACACACCCACACGAGGTGGGTGTGTATGTGTGTGTGTGTGTGTGTGTGTGTGTGTATGCAAGCAACAAAACACAGTAGAGGAAATGTAGTTTTCTCACCTTGTAATTTACATTTTTTATATGGAAAGTTGAAAAGTATATATTACATGTTACTTATATATATATAAAACTTAGAACTGACAAAGCAATGAGATGAGTGAAAGCCCTCATCTTTGTTTTTACTTACTAAACCATGTGTTAAACTACCAGCTTGAGTCCTGTTTTCTTGTTTTTAAAAAGAATGCAAGTTAATCTTTAACATGGGTCTTAACATTCGTACTTATGGCAACAGTCTATATTAGCATGTCATTTGTTGATATCATTCCTGAACAACTAGTTTTTCCTTTTTCTTGGTATCTATCTATATCTCTCTATATATATATATATATATATATATATATATATATATATATATATATATATATATATATATATATATATATATATATATATATATATATATATATATATGCATATATATATATATATATGCATATATATATATATATATATATATATATAGTTACACTTCATAATCTCAAATCACCGAAATCCCAAATTTCAGTAACCTGAGACCATGAAGGCGAAAACCAGAATGCCGAAAGTGCATAAGAGCGAATTCAAATATCTCGAATCCGCACTTGTGCATTTCCAGTATGCTGCGTGTAGTGTTATGGTGCCTGAGATTGCAAGTGAGTGAGTGTTTGTGCGTGTTTTTGTACATTGTATGTGTGGGTAAGGATAGGGAAGTGTTAAGTTTGAGTGAGAGTGTTGGATTTGTTGGTGTTTGTGTATGTGTGATGTGTATTTGTGTGCGAGCAAGTGGAGGATGGCGTGATGTGAGTTTTTTTTTTTTATGTTATGTGCGACCTTGGAGTTGGTATATATAAGTGTGGGGGGGTGCGACCTTGGAGTTGGTATATATAAGTGTGGGGGGGGTGCAACCCCCCATATGGGGGTGCTTGCCCCCCTGCTTATATGTAGTGTAGGGTTGTGTGGTTTGTGTGCTGTGGGTGGAATGGTGTCAGTGTGTGTTATGTGGTTTTAGATATATATATCTATACATGTTTAGAGATAGATATATCTCTGCATATATGTATACACACACACACACACACACACACACACACACGCATGCACACACACACACACACACACACACACACACACACACACACACACACACACACACACACACACACACACACACACACTTATGTATATCTGCATGTATCCATCTCCTTTATATATTCATATAAAACTACCAAAACAATATTTGGCAAGGCAGTGATTTGACTACACAAGAAATACAATAGCTTTCATGAAACAACTATTCAGCAAAACAAAGGGCATATAAATAAAATACATACTTACCCCAGCATATTCATTTGAATTTATATTTATAGGAATGCATACGCACACGCACATATATATACTCACACATAAAAACTACAAAAAGAGTGAGAGAGATATTTCCACACAGTCAAATACACTGACAGATAAAATAAACATGCAAACATGTTTTTATATATATATATATATATATATATATATATATATATATATATATATGCATATATATGCATATATATCTATATACATGTATATATCTATCTATACACATGTATATATATATATATATATATATATATATATATATATATATATGTTAGATAAAAATATAACAAATATGCACATGCAAATGTATTACATATATATATAGATATATATATATATATATATATATATATATATATATGTGTGTGTGCATATATATATATATATATATATATATATATATATATATGCACACACACACAAATAAACCCACATGCACAAACACGCAAAAACAAACAAATCTGCAACTTTCATATTTTTAGCTAGTTCAGGTTTAAATAAGTATTGAGTTACAAATGAAAATAAATACACACACAAACATAAATGCAAATACAACTACATATGTGCATATGTGTAAATGCACACACACACACAAATTGTTGACTTTTTCACTTTTTGAAATTAACTATTGTGGTGAAGGGCAAGTGAGTATTATTTGTATGTATGAAATATGTCAATTTTTATCAGCATTACTTGATGTTATGGATTGTTCAGGCATGTATCTTGCATCATATTGTACTTGAAATTGATAAAACTTGTAAGTGTAATTTATTTTGATCATAATAAACTTGTTCAGTATGCATTTTCTGCCATTTTTCACTGGTATTTCATTTATGTCTTACTTGATCAAACTGTTAAGGTAATGTACATATTTCTTGTTTTATTACAGCAGCCATTTGCTTTCTGTGTTATAGACCTGATTATATAAAATTAATTAAACAACACAGCAGACTTTGCATGTTTTCAATGGTGCCAAGGTCCAAGTTTCAGGTAAAACATTATGTTATATATAGTCATATTCTTTTACTATGGTTTACATTGCTGTCCATTGTTTTGCACAGTGTTCTTTTATTATCCACTGACTGCTTTCAGGTTTGGGTGGTAATAAAAGATTAATAATACATATGTACATATTACTTGGTTATTTTGGTGTCACAATCGAATCTCCTCCATAAAAATGTGATATTTTTTCTGGTCCCTCATTCTGTTTTTTTTTTTTTTAATACTTTTTTCTGATCCCTCATGCTCTTACTTTTTCCAGTGCTGACAAGGATAAATGAAGATGGTTTATGTCTCTCATTCACAAAATGGTGCTCTCATGATATTTTTGTACATTGGAATGCTTTAAGAGTGGATACTTATTCAGCAAAGAATGCAGAGGAGATGGATTCCCTCCAGGCAAATTGTTCATCATTGATCTGAAGGACAGCCAACAATGAGGCTTGAGACAATCTCCCTCAGGTGTTCTAAAAAGCCTGCCTGTTGAACTGGAGTGGATCATTGAGTGTACTAAATCCATTTCATATGAACAGCTTGCCTAAATAATCTATTCACATCTTTCCTTCTTGTTGAAATGATACTACCCATAGCCATTAACCAGCAGACTGATGTAAGAGAAACTGCTGAGGGTCCCTTCACAATGTTTGACATTATGTTAGAAAAAAGGTATCTTCTCTGTTCTCCATTGTTAATCTTCCCAGAAACATTTCTTCTTTATGGCTGTAGATTTTATAAAACTTGTGACAATTTTGTAAACTTGAGTTAATTTATTCTTTAAAAATATCAATAAGCATTACCCTCTACTCCCACAAGTTATTGCTATTGATTTCTGTCTTTTCCTTTACTTGTTTGCTTTATTAATAGTTTTGTTTAATTAAATGTTAAATGTTTAATAAGCTTGCCTGTAATCCACAGACACTATACATGAAGAACAAACAGACCTAGGTGTAATGCAACCCTGATCTTATATATGTGTATGCCACTATAAGCATAAGAAAATGAAAAACAATATAACATTTAAACTATCATCAAATAGTCTGCAGTTTAACTTGCTATTAAAATAACACTCTTTGAATGAACTAAATGCTTTAGGCATCAAGTTTAGTATGAACACCTTAATGCTTTTACTTGTTTATGGTATGTCTCTAATAAATAAATAATAACAAAGTTACTTGTTCACCCCTGAGAACAGTATATTGTAGCTAGTTCTCATCCAGATATAACAGTAAACAGAAATGTATTTGAAATCTTTAAACAGATAAGAACTATTAAGAGTAGGACAGAAACATATTATAAGAAGAGTTTCAGCCATTATGCCATCTATTCTTGTCAAAAAGTAATATTCACATGCCTGCATCAGCAGAGCATAATTTACATTAATGTTGTTATGATACTGACAGAGATCCATAAGCATGTTTTTTCATGAGCTAGAGGTTTTGCAGTTCTTGTAATATTCAATATGGCATCCTGTAGTTCAGACATATTTGCCGTCTCCTTGTAAGTTCACTAATAGCCAGCTCTTTAAAAAGCAAGTAGAGGAGCTCTGCTTTTGTGTGGTGGTCAAACCCAACTAAGCAACTTTGAAATTTCTGAAAATTGCAGAAAGGACAAAATCACATCAGCTGCTTTTTCTGGTATTATTGAGTACGTGGCCATCAAATAAATGTGTTCCCAATATCTCTGGTCATTCCGATACCATATCCCCAAAATGCCAGCCTAAATATTAGAGACAATGAAATACCTGCCGCATCAATACACAGGCAGTTTGAATGGGGAAAGTGGCAGCTCTATTTTGGAGACATAGGCCATAGAAACTATACAATTGACTCCTTTATGTCATAGGCTGTTACTAGGCCGTTGATTAGGCAGATAATTTGTAGCCTAGCCTCAAGATCTCAGTTTGTCAGTACCCTGTAACAATAAATAACTGTGACCTATTTTCACTCGTTTTCACTGAGGTTTGAGGAGCTAGTTAAGGGTGAATTTATGATTTTCTATCCATCAGCAAGTTTGCAGTTAAAGAGGGCCAGGCACCTACTTTGCTTAACATCTAAGAGAAGTCTATTCCATAAAAGAGGTATTCATTGAAGATTCCTAACTTGCCATCAGATTCCATTTCTACTGCAGTGAACATTTAGGTCCTTGAGTGGATGCTTAGTGTGCTGCATGATTTGTGGGAATGTAGGACGTTGCATAGGACTGGAGCCATTATATTTACAGCACAGATCTCCCCTAAAGCGCCTATAAGAAACAGAGAAGACAAAGAGCTTTAACTCATTCTCTCCAGCAGAGGTCTGGAAGCTTGCACTGTAACTTCCAATGGACAGAGCCTATGCTTTTTGATAGAATCAAATTATGACATAATTTCAAACAAATGTTCTTATCTCTGGAGCCATAGGAGTTAAATGGCAAGCTCTTCAGCACAATCTATTTTTATAGTGATAGTATCCTATAGGTTCTAGGTCTTAAACTGGATTTTATGAATCGCAGTAAACACAGTCCCTGGGATTCAATAATGCCTACACTAAGTATACACTGTTCTAAGTGAACAGACAACACAGACATAACTCACACCTACTGTGACGACCCACCACTAGACCAGTTATCAATGAGTCTCAATCCTCACCACTGCCAACAGTGGGGGACGTTCATTGGGAGGATAACAGCCACACACAGTATTTCCAGATGCAGCTCTATGCATCAAGTGCAATTTCCATTAAGAGCACACATAGACCCCAGTCAGTCCAGGGCTGGTTTCTCTACCATTCTCCAGATCACCAGTAAAACTCCCCACTGGCACAGCTATAGAGTTGAGTCCTTAGCCAGAGTTCCAAGCCAAGTCCTCCAACACTCTCTCTGTCTAACCAGTGTTTTGTATCCCTGCCCAAGTAGCTAACAGACACACACACACTATTGGAGATTTGCTTTACACACACACACACACACACACACACACACACACACACACACACACACACACACACACACCTGGGAAAGGCTGGCACAGGTTTACTAACTATGCCCCCTTCTGCCCAGACTAAAAGGTAGTTGTCACGGCCACCAGAACCCCTTATCAGCTACTTTAAGGCCCTCAACAAAGGGTGTCCAATCTTACTGTTAATATTAATATAAATGGTAGTTTGACCAAAAGCAAGCCTATTAAGATTGGCCCACACAGTGTTACCAAATAAGCATGCAAGTACTCTCAAAACTTAAATATTTCTACACAGATCAGCCACAATGAAATGTTTAAATATATTTAATAATAAATAATAAAACAAGGCAATACTAAATATATATTCACAGTGACATCAGAGTTTAAAATCACAGGAAATATTTAAAACATCATTGCAGGACATTTCCAAATAAACAAAGAAAAATGTCTAAACTAAGCTTTACTATATTCCTGACTGTATCTAAGAGAGTTATACTGTTCCCTAGAAACTTACTTCATTAGATCAAGCAGATGTGGTTAATGGTTTTACTTGTTGTCATTATGTCCAAGACAGAATACAGAATGCTCTGTCTTACTAAGAGACTTCTCAAATTAATATCTCAAACATTACTGCTGGGATAGCTTGCAGAATGACATAATTTATTGTCATCTGGCTTCTAGTCCTCAGGCCCAAAACAACCATTGATGGCAGCTGGTAACATCTATCATCTAATTGTAAAACTACATAGACAAAGGTTTTGCTCAGATCTTTGGTAGATGCTGGAAGTCATAAAATAATTGTGTCCCTTCATGCTTTCAAGACTAGTAATTAATTCACCCTAAAGACAATACAGAAAGCTTCTCAGCAAGACTCTGTATCTCTAGCTGCATTGAAAACTGAAATATATCATCGTTTATCATGTAGCCTATAAAGTAATTTAATTTCAGATGTTTTTCTAAAATTTGCTGGACTGAAGTTAACCTCCTGCATTCCAGTTACCACTATTAAAATATATACATTTTAACAGTTACAATAGTGCATGTACATTTCTGCTTTCTTCCAGCAGGACACACTGTGGTTACATTTCAAACACAAACACTTTATAAAATGTGTTTTGAACACGTCTGTATAAACTAGTTTGATATACACGACATACAGTTCTAAAACAGTTGTAACACAAGCATCTTATATAAATCATTTCGATATTCACAAATGACATATAATTATTTAGAAAATTCCAGATAGCTGTGCTGGCAGTATCTCCTTTTGTGACATCCTCTTCCTCCTAATTTTAGTTTTCCTACAGATATTCTTGCAGCTTTAAATATTAACTTGGATTCATAAAGGATACCAATAAGTGTAGACTACATGTACATTCATTGTAATTTTTTTGAGTGACTAGAAAGCACAATAAATGTTGTAAGAATGCTCTTGAATACATATCATGTACACATAGTATAGGCTTTATTGAATCTGGCCCAGTAACTATTAAGTTTGTAATATTTTGCAAACAACTTGCAATATCTTAGCAACCACTCAAGTTATACATATATTATTAGCAGCATTTTATTCATCCAGCTGAGAACTTTTATATGAGGCTAAGCAGTTCGGTCTGTACTACTTAGGTGTTGAAATATATAGAAAAACATGAAATCTATGACAATATAAATGATTATATTAAAATGATTAATATTTCTTTACCTGCACTGGACAGAGATCAACTATCAGAAAGATGTGTTTGCCATTGTGTAAACTTTAAGATGAAATCTTTTAATACTTTGTATGTAGCATGGTTTTGGAATTATTAATGCAAATGTAATCAAGCAATATTTATTGCCTAAATGCGTCAGTAGGATGCGACAGAAAAAGAACCTGGAGGCGTCACTCTGTTATAAAGAGGTAAGGTAGCCTGTAGCAGAAGGAAGACATGCCCTTGATTCTTTTTAGTGATGAAACACTGAAGTCTTTCAACCTGAGTCATCTTAAGACAAATACATATCAAAATGGGCATTACACTCTATTATGTCTCTGATGAGGGAAGGGTAGGAATGGAAGACAACATCAATCAATTTAAAAGATATACCCCTAGAAATCAACCTGTCTAGATGAAAAAAAATCCTAATGGTAGCGGAAAATGGTGATTAAAGAAGAGTACATTGTGAATGAAAGTGTCCAGGTCCCTAAAACCTGTCAGTTTTCAAAAGGATGTCATCTATGTGGTAAAGTGCATGGATACCCATATTTGAGAAAGGGCACAATACTATATTTCTTAACATTTAGCTTAAGTCATAGTCCAAGCACTACTTGTTTGTTTGTGTTAGGTCTCCTGAAGAATCTGGAAGTCAGCCTGAGAGTTAATTACAGATTTGAGTTTGCAGTCCCCTGCAAACTTTGTCAGTCAAAGACATTGATATTGGTCTTAACATCAGAGAAGTAAATACCAAAGGGGCAATCCATGAGGGATACTATTATAATGACTGTTTCATTAAGGAAATGCCACCTAAAGTAAAAGAGTGGGTGCCAGCAAGACAGTTTGCTGTCCAGTGGGTAGCAGAGGGGTTTATATGTAGGTTGATTAGCTTGTTAACAATGCCAAAATGTGGGATGGTATTAAAGGCCTTTGTCAGGTCAAGGTAAGTAGTGTGAACAAATCTGCCTGTAATCAGTGTATCAGTGACTTGTTCAAAGCAGTTTACCAGGTTTAGGATGTAGGATTTACCTTTAACAGGCCCAAATTGAGTCAGGGAATAGTAGACTGGTGATGTCCTTGATAATAGTTCTATAATGATGTACTCCAATGTTTTACAGATAAGGCTAATAAGTCTTATAGGCCTATAGCTTTATGGGTCAGTTGTAGGCCCTCCCTTGTGAAGTGGAATGAATACAACAGTTTTCCACTCATCTGTCACTAATCCAGGTGAGACTGCGACTGCTTTTTCCTGACTAGATAGCCTGGAGCATTGTCAAGGTGACTTGTCTTGAAGTGATCTGGCGGGGTGCAAGCATATTAATCTGTTAGGTAGAGATAAGGAAGTAAAGACCGAGTTAAATTTATCTGTTAATATATTTGCTGTGCCTTCTGAGAATTAATGTGTTTTGTTGTTATGTAATATATCTGTGAATTGCTGAATATTGCTTCTAAGGATTCTGATATAGTAGAAGGTTTTGTAGCTGTCAACACAGGTGTCAGTTGGAAAGCATACTCACCTTTGGAGAATTTGATTTGGCTTCTGAGTTCTTTGTTAATCTTTCTGGGTTCACGTTTAGAGACTGGGGTATTATGTTGGTTCTTATACATAGTAAGTTTCTTATCTTATTTTTTACTAAGGTTCTACCATAAGGGTTATTCATGAACTTGCCATTGTATTTATGTTTGAGAGCAGCAATACCTCAATGCATGGTTTTACATGAGCATCAAAACTGGTATTGAATGTAGCAGTGTGTGAGATGGGGTCATTGAGGGCAGGGGATATTCAGTCTCATGTCATAAGCTAGCTGTAATTGATCTGCCTTATAATAGTCTTTAAAGGCAGAAGGGTTTGATGAAAAATCAGGTTTTACCTTCATAGTGAATATTACTGAAAGTTGTTGGATTTGACCAATGATATGACAACTACAGGTGCAGATCATAGTGGTTTATATTGGGGAAGACTAGCTTCAATATTTTGATCCCCTAGTTGGGATGTGACCTAATTGGTCAAAGGAGCTAGCATTTATGAAATCTAGGAGGTATTGTGTGTACGTACCTGAGGGAGCATAGGTTACCCAGTGAATGAAATGATTACCAAAATCCTCAAGGAAAACTGTGTTAAATTCAATGATCGGGAGTATTCTAGATTGTTTATATATGCTTCTTGGGCTCTGTATGACATGGAAGGGGTGTGGTAGTTGGTGCGGTAAGGTGTTGTGTCTGTATTGGTTTTATTCTAGGCTGATAAGCTTTTTGTATGTTCCCCCTCTGCCCTTTAACAAATATTTGATTCATGGTATATACAGCATTCTTTGGAAATACTGATTAATTTGTTGTATGCTCACTACCTGATGGTTTTATAATTTGCTTAGCAGTATAGTGCTATATTCCTGCAATTTGTTCTACAAAGTATATCACTGTGGTTCCCTACATGTACACCTCCTGATAAAACTACTTACTTACTTAATTTATATAGTTTTAACACCTTTATTGAATTATCAGTTATGACACAGACAAGCATACAATTATATAAAGGGGAAAAATATTAACACATTCATAGTTACAAACATTACACATCACATATATTCTTTTGTACAATTACCATTAATTTAACATTACATAAATTGTTAATTTCCTGCCTTTCCTTAAACTTTACTTCTCCTCCAAAACATTATGCTGCATGTATTTGTCACACAATTTCCATGTTTTTTCTATGTAATCTGGTATTACCCTTTTCTAAAGATCATGCTTCCAGTTCTTGTGTCTCTGTTACAATATTCACTACTTCAAATATTTTTGGCATAGGCCATGATTTTCATTTTCTAGTAATTACTTTTCTTGACAGCCAGAAGAATTAGACTTAACAAAGCCGTTAATACCTAAGCAATTCAAATCCTGTATCCCAGCTCAGAGAATCATTTCCTTAGATACACCTAGTTGCTCACCCAAACACCCAATATTTCTGACAGAGTACTCTGTAGGGAGCTTTTAAAGTCTGCCAACTCATTACACTCTCAAAACATATGTGCAAGGTCATCTCTTTCTTCTCCCATCAAACCTCTTTGCCTTCTACCCAAGGAAGAAAAAATTTGCTTGGGCAATAAATATACCTATGTAAACACTTCCAAGCAAAAATCCTAAATCTAGACTTTGTTGCACATTTGGGAGCCATACATATGTCCTCCCATTGTTCCATGTGAACTGCTTATCCAATCTCACTTCCATATATTTTCTAACTTCCTCTGATTGATTCCTATGGTTACTGTACACTATTTCATACGCCCTATTAATTATCTCCTTTTTAACATCAGCTTCTAGTCTAGACTGAATAAAAACAAACTCTATTATAGTAGCTCATTCACTTAGGATTCCCATACCCCTCTCCCTTTGTCTATACTATAATATCAATCCCTGATAGGAAAGAAAATCTCTAGCCCGAAGTTCCAATGTCTTCTAGACCTCTTCTCCTTCTATTACTGTTGTGTCTCTAGTTATTTGTTCCCAATACCTTAGTTTCTTTGTCAGTTTTCTCCAATAAATTTCAGACCCCTCTTGTCTATTACCTATACCCCTAATTGCAGTCATCCCAAATGGCAGAATTTCCATTCTTGTGTTGGTTTACTCCTTCAAATATTTTCTGCTACTTTATAAATATAATATTCTGTATGGCTGCTGTTCTCCTTAAGGATCTGTATCCAGAATCCCACTGTCTCATTTTTTTTAATTTCCACCTTACTTTATCCCTTTCACACTGAATTATAGCTTTCTGCTCGTGTTATGTATATGAGCCTGAACTGTGTAGTTCTAAAACATTCCTTCAACTCAGATAATCTTAAACCATATTCTTCTACTGGAAGGATCAATATATCACACCTGACCCTTTCCCTCTTCCCCTCCTAGATAAAATCCTTCAACCATTTACTATTATCCACAACTTCTCCTCAGGTTGATAAAAATATGCCTAACCTATTTATAAACCTGAAGGGACTAAAACATTTTCATTGTTTGCATCTTAATATCCATATGCATACAAAAGAGCTTCCAGTTTCTAATTTTTTTATTGTCTTTTGTTTATCCTCTTCCTACATATCTTTACTTGCCATAACAGAATAGGTATTTCTGAACCAATTCATGTGTGGGTACATAGTTTACAGCTGTAGCCTTTGTTTTATCTTCATTAATTTTATATCCTACAAAGACTTGATGCTGTCTCAGAATGTTCCACAAAACTGAGATGTCCTTTTATGGTGTTATCAGGTACAAAATAATATCATCTGCAAATAAATCCAACTTTTTTGATTACCATAACAATTATATCCTTGAATTTCTGAGACCCTTATATTATTTGCCAATGGCTCTAAATATAACACAAAGGGGAAAGACGACACCCCTTCCTGGTTCCTCTGTTCAGACGTATCTTATTTGCCTCAAATACATCACTTAACTTCCTAATTAAACATACTGTATTATGGAATGCAACTGTTTCCTCTGCCCTACTTATAAAATCCAAGCTTACTCTGTTGAATGTTTTCACTGCATCAAGACCAACAACAACAGCAGCAGCATTTTCTTACATTGTTTCCCTCTGGATCATCCTTATTCTATTAATATTGTCAAATGTTTGCCTCCTCTCCATAAAACACTGATCCATATGCATTCATTTGGGCAACGTGTTTGCCATTCTTTTAGTTATTATAAACATAAACACATTATAATCATGGTTTCAAAATGAAATGGGTCAACAAATGTTAAATAAAATAAAAAATAAATAAATAAATGAAGCAGGGTCTGATGGCTCTTTACTTTGTTTAGGTATTATAGCCACTACTGCTTTTTTCCAGGATCTTGGTGATTCCCTTCCTTTTAAAATACTGTTAAACAAACCTTTCCAGATCTTTATCACTTTCTTCTCTCCTAGCTTCAAAACTTCCTCAGAAATACCATATATTCCTGAAGACTTTGCTGCAAATGGATTATACATCACAGTTTTTATCTCATCTTCTCCTATCTTAACTGTTATTTGTTGAGCCTCATCTGCCTCTAACCTTGGCATACTTAATTATTCATAATTATATCCATTTGTGCTTTTTAGTGATTTCCACATTTCTCAACTTTATATAAATGTTCATAAATTTCCAAAATGTCTGTAATACTTATACATGATCTATAGTTATTTTTCTTGTTATGGGCTCCATAAGTTTGGAAACAAACCTTTCAACTTTCTGTTGACTAAGTTGTACTAAACTTTTTTTTGTGCCATGGAGTTATTACGAAAAAGAGTTGCTTAACAGCAGTCTTATTTATTTTACATTTGGTTAGTGGGAACGTCCGACTGGATACAAGTCCTTTTTCATCAGAGGCCCACGGAGAAAGCTCCACGTTCAACATGTATAACAGTGTCCATGTACACAGTTACAGAGGTATAACTTATACAGATTACATCAAATAAAACTAGAATGTCAACAGAAAAAACTCTTACTTCAAATAGTGCTAAGATGCATTATACAGATTACATTAAGTAAAACATCAAATTAAGCTAGGATACCATCATCTTTAAATTTGCCAGAGGGAACAGATGTTAACAGAAGATGGAGTTATACTAGCCTGAGAAGTCACGTTACAGATCCAGTTAATTTGGAGGTATGTTTTCAGAGACTTCTTAAACAGGGCAAGAGATATAGTGTTGAAATATTAGTGGGCACAGTGCTCCATTTTTTGGCTATGAAGTTTGAATATAGAGAGGCTCCTGCGGGATTGCTGGCTTTAGTGATTTGAAGTAGAGGTTTGCTGTTAGAGCATAGAACTCTAGTATTGAAGTAAGGATGTATTATGTTTTGTAATGCAGGGGTTTTATCTGGGTAGTAGAGAATCTTATGTGTTAGTATAAGCTGGTTATAAAGGATAAGATGGGAAGTTCAAGCCAGTTGAGTTGTTTTAGGGGAGAGCAGTGGTGTGTAAGATGTGGACTATTGCTGGCAAGCCTTGCAGTTTTGTTGTAGCAGGCCTCAAGTTTAGATAAATTTGATTTGCTGAAATCGGTGAGAATAGGGGAGGCATAAAGAAGTGTAGAGATGAGATGTGTTTGGGCTATTTTAGCCATGGTGGATTTAGTGAGGAATTGTTTATTTCTATATAGTGCCCCCACCTTTTTATGAACTTGCTTTACTGTGAGTGAAATGTGAAAATCAAATTTCATATAACAGTTGATTTCAACTCCTAGGAGTTTGGTGTGAGTAGTTGGAGAGATAGTTGTATTATTGTTAGAGGTGATAGAAAAAGTGGGAAATAAGTGGAGTGGTTAGTAGGGTGGAATACGAGAAGTTTGGTTTTGTTGGGGTTTAGTATTAGCTGAGCTTTAGTAAGCCATTCTTCTACAGACAGAAAAGAGGCCTGTGTTAGTGAGTAGAGTTCATTGAGGGAGAGGTGCAGATTAGTGTAGTGTCATCAGCATATTGGATGACTTTGGCATGTAAAGAAGAAGTATGGAGGTTTTTAGTGACGATGGAGAATAGCATAGGGCCCAGGAAAGAGCCCTGAGGAACACCCAGTGTGACTGGTAATAGAGGAGAGCTTTCCTGTCTCCACAGAACTGCTTGTTGCCTATCTGACAAGTAGCTTTGAATCCATGGGATGGTGGATTTACTAAGATTAAGTTCTCAGAGGGAATTAATACGTTTGTTATGGTTAACCATATCAAATGCTTTTGAGAGATCCAAAAAGATAGCAGAGACATAGTTAACCTTATCTCAGTGATTGTTTACTGTTTGACAGAATGACATGAGGGCTGTTGTAGTACTGTGATAGGGCCTAACTCCATGTTGAGTGCTTGTGAGGAGGTTGTGTGTGTTAAAGTGATTTAAAAGTTGTGTGTGTATACACCTCTTGAGTATTTTGGACAGTGGTGAGAGTATTGCTATTTGCCGATAGTTAGTTAACTCCTTTGAGTTACCTCCTTTGTGGACAGGGATGATATAGGAGGTTTTCCATACATCAAGGACTAGGTTTTCAGAAATTAAATGGTTGATAAGAATGGATACTGGATATGCAATAGCATCAGCTACTATTTTCAAAAATTCAGCAGGGAGATTATAAGCAGCAAGGGTGGTAGGTTTAAGTTTCATAAGGAGTTTTTTTGATAGAGTTAGTAGAGACAGGATGTAGAGTAAAACCATTGTTGTTAGTAAGGTCTTTGGCTGGAAGGTTAGAGGGCTGACATTTTTGTGAGTTAGCTAGAGTGATAATGGATTCTGTGAAGAATTTATTGAAATGGGTGGCAACACTGACAATGGTATTGGTTGTTTTTGGAGGGGGATTATCTGATTTACCAGGCAGAATAATGTTGTTAATGGCTGACCAGAATTTTTCTGGGGTATTTTGAAATTTCATTTATATATTGTGGTAGTAGTTGATTTTGTCTTTCTTGACATTTTTCTTTGCCTTGTTGCACAGTTCTAGATATGCCTGCTTGTCTATGTGGGATCCAGTTTTGTGCCAGAGTGCTCAGACTTTGTGTCTAGATTTCAATAGACATCTAGTCTCTTTGCCTAACCATGGGGAGTAGTTAGCTTTGACTCTAATTTTTCTAGGAGGGACCTGGGAGTTTAAGATGTCTAAGAAGGTAGAATTAAAGTATAGAACTGCATAATCAAGGATGAAGTCACATCCTTTTAATGCTGTATTAAAGGTAGATGGATTGAAGTTTTTCTTGTTGCATATTATCTGATAAGGAGTGTTTTTTTCCTGGTTTTTGTGATGTCTAATTAAATAATCTTTCTAAAAGTATGCATATTATCCAGATTTACAAATAAAAAGAATTTAGAGGCAGTACATTTAATCCCAAGTTCATTACAAAAAAGAATAGAGAGTAAAATTGAGTGTAACAGAGAAGAGAATTAGGTAGACATAAATAGTGAGTGGGATTCAGTGTGAAAATTGAGGAAGAAGGATAAGAGATGGACAAAAACCAGTTACATATGAGGCAAATGCACTTAAAATAATACAGTGTTATTTGGGAGAAAATAATCTGGAGAGGCAGGGTGATGTTTGAAAGGTTCAAAATGAGGGAGGGAAGAGGATACAATAATAGATGGTGGACGGAGTTCCCAGGCACGGCCAGAGTGAGATGATTAGAAAGTTGAGGCCAGGATGGGGTTTGAGGAGGAACAGAGGTGGGTGGAGTTGGGTGTGGGCAGATGCAATTTTGGAGGATTTTTTATAGCAGGGAGAGAGGAGGGGACAAGGGACTAGAAAGATAATGATGAGGCGTTGAGGTTGATTGAAGGCAGAAGTGATTTGGAGAGGAAAATTCAGTGTGATGATTTTTGAGGAGAACAACAGTGGTGGTGATTCTAGCCAGCAGGAGTATTTACCTTTTGTTTGATGAGGAGGGATATTGAGTAGTAGATGGGAACAGTAGTGGGCCTAGAGCCAATTAGTACATTTTGTAGCTTAGTTGGAGGAGCTTGTTTTTGGAGGGAGACAAGATTGGTTTGGCTGGTTATTGAGAAGAAGTTTATATTATATTTGTTGGATTTGGAGGGTTTTATTTATATTTTTTGAGGACTGAAGATTGGAGGTGCTCAGTGATTTATTTGGAGGGGATGAGCAAGTTATTTCAAAAGCTTCTGTAGAAAGTTTTGATTGGAGGGGAGTGGAGAAGGAGCATAGAATCATTAAGATTAGTTGGGGGTAGCCATATTTGGAGTTGTGAGGAAAGCATTTGAATTGTGCAAATGGAAAGCTAATATATTAAGAGGAGGGATAAAGAGGGTTTCCTTGATAGACTCCAGTGGGGGGACTAAGGAAAAGCAAGAGTGGCCTTTTTCCATTTACAACATTGATGATGGAGGTAAAAGAGTGCTTAAGAAGAGGGGAGGAGGAGAGAGTTATATTGACAAGGAGGTTAAGAGCAGATTGTGTGAGATACGGTCCGAGGTACTATGAAAGTCAAGTATTTATATTTTTAGAAGAAGGGTGTTGCAATTCTATTAGCAGGAGAGCTAACAGTCTTTTTAGGCTAAGAAGAGAGAGGTTTAAGAGGTGCTGTGTAGTTGGTCAGAATCCAAGAGAATAGTGGGAGTTATAAGGTTGGAGGTTAAGTAGAGAGGCAGGAGTTGAGAATGCGCTGCAGGAGAGTGAGTAAGCTGAATAGGGAGGAGGATAGCAATAGGGTGTGCAATGGTTGAAGTCAGAGGTCTTATTAGTTAGGAGTTATGTGTTGGGATGATGAATGCTGAGTTGTAGGTCTGATACAAGAAGAGAGTTCAAATAATGTGTGGGGAAGAATGCTGATGGGATAAGCAATTGCATTTGTGCTATAAGAGATGTGTAGAGGGTTGAAGGATGTCAGGGGCAGTTGTGTTTGGCTTCAGAGATGCTGCAGAAGTTCATTATAGTTGAAGCTATGCACTGTTTAATTGGCAAGATAGAAGGAGGAGAGTTGCTGAGGGGGTGAATGGTGTCAGGGGCATTAGTGCAAGGATTTCATGGAAGATAGGCAGGGTTAGGTGGAAGTGGGCATAGGGTTGTGGGCTGAGAGGGAGGGGTTGAGTAGAAGAGAGAGAGGGAGGTGAGGAATGGAGAGTGATGTTGGGAATGGGAGAGTGAAAAAGATTAGGGAGAGAGAGAATAATGAGAAGAGGGGATGTGGGGGAGGGGTGGTAGGGGTGTGGTGGAGCATGTAGGAAGAAGGAGGAGGTGGAATTGGGGATGGGGGTTGTGAAAAAAGAGCAATTGCGTCTGAAAGAGGAAGAGTTTTGGGAAGGAGGAGGTGGTTAGTAGTTGCTGGGGTAAGAAGAAGGGTTTTGAAGCCATGTGTTTTTGAGTTGTCTTTTATCTTTATATTTTGAAGTTAAAATTTATCTAATCTGACTGAGGTTATTTTTTTTTTTTTTTTTAGGCAAGGTTATAAATTTGTTTGATTCTTAGGTTTTAGTTATCAGATAGAGTCTTTTTCTTCTATTTCAAAAGTTATTTGAAGTAATGTGGTTATACAGTGCAAGTGTCTTTAGATTGTTTTTTTAATTGCAAGAGGCGAGGAAATCAAGTATTCTTATTAGTTGGAGCTTAAGTAAATCTTTCTTCTTTTCAGTTGAAGAGGTGTTAGGCTATTTTAAATAAAGGGGAAAAAGTTTCAAAATGATCATCTAAGGGAAGGTTTTATCATTAGTCAGTTTAATTGCTTAAGTTTAAGGGATGTGATACTAAGATGAGTCGAGGAGTCACGAGCAACTAAGCAGATGATCACTAAGAGGTCAGATTGAGTATGGAAGGTAAGTGGGATAAGGATGATGTTAGAGGACCACAGGAAGGGACTGGATGGGGGGGGTCTTTATTTTACATCTGTATGGGATTGATAGGAGGGTGCTAATATTAGGTTGATGCCAAGAGGATTTGTAAGGCTAAGGAGTGAAAATATTGTCCCCTGGGGGAGATGTAGATGGGATGCAAGGCATATGTAACACGTGCTTTATTAGGGAAATTCAGAGCCTGGCCATTGTTAGCGTTGTTAGGATGTGGATTGGGTTTGGAATAGGGGTGTCTAGCAAAACTGTGAGATGATAGGAGGGGGTGGTCATGCACCTAACCTTTGGTCCTGAGAGAGGAATGATACAGAATAGCTAAATGGAGGGGTTTCACAGTCATTCTATAGTAACGCTTTAACCATGTTTCTGAATAGCTACATCACCTTTATAGATTTATTATGTCTTTTAAATGCAGAATAAGGGTAGAGTAATTTCATTTATGCATGGGAGTGGATTTTTATGTGTTATGCCTATTCAGGCTTCAGATGCATGGAGTATAGGGAGCCATGTGGAGGATGTGGATCAGGAGGGAAAGGAGGAGGGGTATGGAGGTATAAAGGCAGTTAAAAGGGGAGGAAAAGGAGGGAAAACAATGGGTGGGTGATGTGTGATTAGAAATGAGGTAAAAGAGTGGTGAAAGGGTGATTGAAAGAGTAAAGTTTAGAGAAAATGTTGTGAGAATTCAAAGGTGAGGAGCTGTGAAATTGGGAGATGAGGAGGAGAGGAGAGAGTGCAAGTGTGAAAGATAGGAGAATGGTAGTGAGTAGTAGGGATGGGAGATGGTGGGAGGTGTTATGAGATTGGAGGGAGTTCCTTAGGTATATTATAGTTTAGAGATAGTAAATAAAGGTATATGGGTTTAAGAAGGATTTAGAAGCATGTGAATAGTTTAAGAGATAGTGTTGATACATATATAGATGTTTTAAGGGATTGTTGAGTTGATTGTTATTGATATACATGTTAACAGGTGTAGGATGGTGAGATAAGGGAGTTGAAAGGGGGATGGAGATGGGTTGTAAGGTTAATGGAGGATAGGGAGTGGAGTGTGTGGAGTAGTAGTAGTAGGTGTGGGAGTAGAGGTGTGGAGATAGAGAGTAGTAGGTGTGAGAGGTAGTGTTAGAGGAGTGAGGTGAGGGATGTTTAGAGAGGTGTGTTAGCTGAGGGAGTGGTTAAAATGATTAAAAAGGATTGTGGGTGTGTAGGGTGTGTCTAAGGGTATGAAACTGGAGGGGAGGTGGAGGTGGTGAAACTGACTGATAGCGGGTAGAGGGGGGGGGGCAGGGTGGGGGGGGGAGGGGGGGGGAAAGGTGAACGTTCGGCTTGAACGGAGCGGGAAGAAGGGGAGAGGATGGGATAGAGAGTGGCATAGTAGAGAGGAGGATGGAGAGAAGCTGGGTAAGGTTTTATAATTAAATAATAGAAGAAGGCAAAAGGGCAAGAGTATAAGTGAGGGTAGTTATTAAAGACAGAAAAAAGCAAAGATGAGTGAAGAAAAGAAACGAAAAGTAAGTATAGGGGGGGGACATTCTCTAGTGGGCCAAATGTAGAAGTGCACTTGAGCAACTAGGGAGGTCTTAGGACTTCTAGGTCTTAAGATACTCACTTATTTTCTATGTAACACTGAGCAGTTGCACCTCTTCTTATTCTGTAAGATTCCTCTTATTTAGCAATACATTAACCTTTGTCAGCCCCTCTAAGTAATATTTTATTTCTTAATCATATCTCTTTTCCTTTTATTTCTATACTATTCTTAGATTGCTCTTCATTTTATCCGACTCACTAGATATACCTTTGAAGAAATTTCTATCTTCCCTAATATCTATCTAATAATTTCCACTGCCCAGTCATTCAATTCCTCTCTTTTTAACAGGTAGATGGGGGAGTGTCGGTGTCACATTTTATTTCATTACGCAACATTTTATCTTAGTTGTTAGTGGCACATGATCTGCAATAGTTATTTAGAGGTGCATCAAAGCTTTTAATTATAGTCACATGTTCCTGTGAAATATAATTTTTGTCTAATCTAGCCCAGTCAATTTACCTTAGGGAATAATATTTAAATTATCTCTGAGTTCCTACTAGTGAGTTCACATCTCCATACCAAATATTTTCATAAATTGGTTAAGAAATCTACCATCATTTGATATACTTTCCCCTTCCAGGTCCTCCAGACACATCCTCACTGTTGCAAATCAAGTTCCACTCTCTACCTATAAGTAACATTCCCTGCTGAGAGCTGATTGTTTCTCTCCAAAATTTCTTAAGCTCCATAACAGCAGTTTTAGGTGAAATATAAATACATGCCAGCATAATTCTCCTCCCTTGCCAGTAGCCCCTTACTACCACAACTCTATCATTATCTTTCTTTCTTTCCTTGTCTATCACTGTTGGAGCTCCTCCAACATTTAGAATAAGTACTTCCTTTTTCATTTGTCCCTGATATTCTGCTGTATATACATCTTGAAATCCTTTCTTTATCAAATTCACATGCTCACTTCTTTACAAATGCATCTCTTATAGCATTGATATTTGCACACTGCATTTCTCAATATAATTCAGTACTCTCTCGTTTTTGTCTTTACATGTGAGGCCATTCATATTTCAAAACAATATGTGCAACCATTATGATAAGAAGCTATTATTACCACCTATTATATATGACAGCATTTTTAAATTAATATTTTCAGCTTTTGTGTTACATGCACCCACTAATGTTTGGCAAGTTGATTTTTACACACTTGATTCTTGTCATTTACATTTGAACCCATGCCACATTTTACAAGACTTTTTGATTTAATGAAAACCCTCAAACAAGAAAACAAAGACACCCTAGAACACCCCCATAACCCATTAACTCAAATCAGACACACAAAACTTTGTATATCTTCAAATAATGAAGTTTAACCCTCCTGATATGAGCAATTGTCCTAAATCAACAGCTGCACCCACAGACATTAACTAACTTAACATGTATGTTATCCATGCTATGAAGTACATTACAGTCTGTGCTCCTACTTATAATAAGTGCTGTCTGTTTTTATCTTTATTCCACTTATAGATGTGAAAAACAGGTTATATGCTTTCAGAAACATTAGTTTTTAGCCATAAAAAGTGCTCTAGATTTTACTGCTGTTCTTATAGTCAGCTTGTCTCCATGGATTCAAAACTTCTTATTAGATTAGGCCAAGAACCTCAAACCAGCCATTCATATATGCAAAAGTAAGAGACCACAAAAACAGAGTAAAACTTCCAGAATATCACAACAAGTTACAAGAACTGGAACTTAGACTGAGAACAAGAGGCACAAATTTCCTGTAAGTAATGTCATATAAAAAGTAGTAATAAAAAGTAAGAGAAGCCATACAAACTCTACATGTATTATAATCTGTGCACTTTTATGACCTACCCGCAACTCAACAACCCAAGATTACAGCATATTGATTTAAATATGCTTTTGTCCAGCCTTTCTTCTCTACTACATTGTAATGCATACATTTCTTAAAACTAAAAAAGAGGAAGAAGACAAAAATGCACGTTTAATTTAATATCTTTATCACACACAACTGATATGGTTTTCTATACAACATGTAATTTATATCATGAAATATTTTATATAAATACTGTTAAAAACAAACATTGTTTTCCTTACAGTTACTTCTTTTTTTTCGTTTCATCTCAGTGTCCTCCCAAATGTTAATGACTTGAAATGGGGGTATTTGTGTTTCAGCCCCCCACAAATTTAACAAAGTCAACAAAAGTCCAATATTTACACTTTTTCTTGTAAAGCCATATTTCTCAAATATGATTGATGCTTTATAATTACACGTGCATTCACTAATTTCAGTGTTGCTCAACTTTTTCCAGTTCACCTCCATCTCTCAGTCCCAGACTATGGTTCAAGTCCAAGGTACTCCTGATTCTTCTAGTCCACTCCTGTGCTTTTTCAGTCAAACATTTTGGAAAACTGTAAAAAAAGTTTCACAGGTAAAGTCTCACTCTATGAGCCTTATTATCAGAAGAATGAAAAGTAAAATTCCCCTTCTATTTGATAGCACACATTTTGTTGGACAAACTTTTTTATTTCCTCCTTAGCCTGTTCTACATCAAAAAATTACTTTGATTCTCCAGGAAAAAAATATTCTGAAGACAACTAGATAAAGAAGTTTTGAATTTCACACCTGCCTCTCAACATTCCCTAAATGTCAGGTTAAATTTGTTTCTCTTTTGCCTGTTGTACAGTGAATAATTATTTTATACAAATACTCTACTGTCTCCAATTTTTAATACTTTGCTCTTCTGCCACAGTTTTGTCAGGATCAACCCTTTCTGCTGGTGTGATTCCATCTTTACTAATACAGGTCATGTCTGCTTTCTCATGGCGGGGTTTGGGGTATACACATTAACAAATCCTGCTGTGAAATTCTAGTCCAATTTCTTATTTGTGTTTTCATAAAATTGATAGTCTGTTTTTTTCTGGTTTCCCCTGGTACAGCAGCAAATCTCAGATTTCCCTGCATGCATCCTCTAACTCTACCATTTTTTGAAGTAGCCCTTCTTGAGCAGTATCATACTCAGCCAGCCTTTTCTTCATTTCAGCCTATGATTTTTGCAGTTTTATCAGCTCATCTGAATAGCTGTTTAAAACTTCTATTTTTTCCAGCCTTTTGTTATTTTAGTCAATATACTTCTTAAATGCTTTGTTTGTTTTAATTAGGTCTGGGCATATTTGATCCATCATTTCCTCTAGAGTACTGGAAACCATGTCTTGCGCCAAAGCTGGAGCTTGAATTGCTTTTTGCTGAACACCTGCATGATTCCTCCCAGTCAGTGTTTTCTCTTCACCTTTTCTAACTGATTTTCTTTCAGGCTCTTTACGTTTCTTCTTTGATGGCATCCAGACAACTTACTTACTAGCCAGCAACATAATTTACTAAAACTGGCAAAGTTACTGGTCCTTATCTCTCAGTTTTTTTTTCACACAGGGAGAGCTGAAATTAAGTGTTTGATCAGTGTACAGCCATCTGTAACCTGTTTTGAGGTTACATCCATAAACTTTACTACATTTTCTCTACTCTTAGAATAGTCCATCTTCTCTTGCTTAGACTCACTCTGTTCTCTCCATCATCTCTAGGAATAAGCTAGTTACCGGTGTATTGACTTTATTACCTCTGTATAATACTTAAGCACAGTGGTGGGTTTTTTTTAGCCTTTTTCTTTCCTTCTAGACCCTACAGACATTACATTGCTCACTGTCCCATAAATAGCAGGAGGGCTGCTTTTCATTGAGATTATGTTTATTGTGCAATGTAAGCAAGTTTAACATGAAGAGCCTTGCTGTATAGTAACTTTAACAAGTCAGATGTATCCACCCAATGCTGAAAAGTGGCTGTGATATTCCTCCAAAGCTGTAGCCCTTACATTCTAATGACCACTTACCATATGGGCCACTGTCCTTTCACATGACCATTTGTTTACACTGTGTAAGCCAATTTCTTCATATCGCTAGCTTCTTGGTGTCAGTAAATGAAAAAAAAACTCCTGTTTTGTGCCTTCTTGCTAATTGCTGAGAAGCAGCTGTAAACTGATTGCTCTCTGTAATAAATGGCCTAAAGGAAGGGAAGGGAAGGATGGGATGCCTGTTATAATTCCCTATTCTAACCCCAATTTGTGTCCACCCCATCTTACTTTACCATTAAACTTCCCACATACTCTTATAACCCATGATACTCATTGCCTGTACCTTACCAAACAACTTTACTACTATCACAGAAACAGTCGTGTATCATTTCACTTATTTCTCAACTTCCATCTAATCTATACTATTTTGCACTGTACTCACTCCTACTAAGACTGCTCTCCAACAGTACCTCTAAGTGACTTATGGGAAAACTTTCCCTTCCATTCATTCCTGAGATCTTTTTATATACTACAATTAGATTAATATTTCTCTCTCATCTCTTCTATTGTCAGCCTTCCCCTCATCTCTCTATACTGCTTATTCCATCTATCCTCCATCTCTCAACATCCATGCACAATTAAATCAGTACATTTTGCCTTACTAGCACCTATTCTACACTGTTAACAGACCCTCGCCAAATAAACTCATCCTCATTCATATCGCTATTCCTCACATCTATATTCTTAAACACCTACACATCTCAAAATCACCTATAAGCCTAAAGACTAAATACGATCTATAATTCTACATTTTAACTTCTACGTTTTTTCCAAATAAATCTGAGTACTTCCTGTTTTAACATCTTCATCCTCTATTCTTTCAAACCCCTATTTCTTACATTTCAGAAACAACATATGTCCCCTGCAGTTCCTCAAACTAGTGCCACTCCTCCTACTTGAGCACTTAACATCTTACCAACATCCATTACCCTCACAATTCGAACAAAACTCATGTCCTAAAAACAAAATACTTCTGAAACTCTTCTCCCAATCACAAAATCTATATTACCACTCATATATCCTACTCTTCAAGTACAATTATTCAAATCTACAGCCATTTATTCACAAACTAGATATTAGTCATAAAATCAAGCAAAAATCTTTGCACCCACAACAGCATAGCTCCATAATCATAAAACTTAACAGTTAAATCCAGTCAAACCCAGGACTAGCTCAGCAAATTCAAGCACTAGACAGTATATCCCCATCAGCTCCTTTATGACTAACATGTTACCTACAGTCTCATCCTGGCCTTCATATGTACCATACCAACTTATGAAGTATTTATAACAAATTCCCTGAAGTGTATGCATGGATAGCACTACACACTCTAGACTAGTTGACACAGAAACCTGGTTCCAACAGGAAACAAAACAAAATAATAAATTACCCCATCAAGCTATAATGTTCTCAGATTAGACAGAGCTAACAAAAAAGCAGGTGGTATTGCTGTTTTTTTACAAGAACACACTAGATATGTCTCTTTTTCCTCTGTACCTTGCTAACTTTCTTTTATTCAGAAATCTTACTAATCATGCTAAAACTAAACACTCACAAGATAATCACAATCATATTCATATACATAACACCAGGTAACAACATTAAACACTGGAAGATATTTTCTGCTGGGCTCCTCAAAATACCTCATGAAACCATAATATCAGGTAAATGTTAATATAGATTGGCAAACCATACAGATTGAAAATTCAACCAATTATATATATATATACAAGGTTACGCTACTTATAACCACATAAACTAGGTATAACAAACCCGCAGCCAGACAATCATCCCTCAATTGTATCCCAACATCCTGTCCAAATAAAACATCAGTCCATGGAACTCTGTCAGGCATCCTAAGTGATCATTAGCCAATGTACACCATAAGGTACCAAAACAGCAACCCTAAATCACATCATTGCAGCCTAGTTAAAAAAAAAAAAAACACTACTACTTTTCATAAAGATAATTTTATTAATACATTACATTCCCTTAGCTGAGAATCACCAAAGACTCTCCCCACAGATGCTGCTGTCTCTAAGTAAAAAAAAAAATCTTCCTAGGTGTCCTAAAAACACAAACACCCCTCAGAATAAAGAGTCAAAGCCAATCCTGCCACATGTCTCTCCTTAGCAACAAAACAACTGATGAAATAAGGAGACAAAGTATTGAAAGTCTGGACAAAGAACAAAATAGCACACAATTTACTAGCATACAGATAACTAAGAAACCTAACAAAGAAACTTATCAACAAAGATAAGAAAACATACACACTACTAATCCAGTAATATTCTGGACCTTAGTCAACAAACTGTTAAACCGAGGGCAGGCTACACAGCCGACATCAAACACAAATAAGCAAAATTATACTACAGTCAATTCAATGTCTACTTTACACAGACAGTCTAGTTATTAAACAACCAGGTGAATATTCCAGTTCTTGAGGTCCCTACTTAATCGGATAACCTCCTTCACCAGTTTTCATTCCAAACAGTTACCAGAGACATCATCAAAAAATAGCTCAGAAAGTTAAAGCCTACTACAACTACCACTGACAGTCTCCCTAGTGAATATCTTAAAATAGCAGCGGAGTCATGCATATCCAGTTTCATTTTTGATAAATCAATCCAGTAGCATAGACAGGGTGTGGTAAGAAGGATAAGCTGTCGGGACGGTAAAGTGTTTGGGGGGCATGACGGGTCTATATTAGAAGACCGAAGACGCATTCTTTCGAATGTGTCTTGGTCGAACTTAAAAGGCAGAAAATGGAAAATATCGAAGTGGCTGTTAAGTGAATTCTTTCCCTAGGAAAGAATTTGCTTGGCCGCGTCAGTACTTTGCCATTTTCTGCACTGTAGTGCAGTCTTGGAGTTGGTATATTTAAGCAGGTGTGTGTGTGGGGGGGGGCGGTGAAGCCCCCCACTTAATGTAATGTTTGAAATTCAGTTTTATTTTTTGTTTTTTTGTTGAAACAGTGATTTTTTTCCCTTGGAAAAACATCACTGTTCTGACACTTTGACATTGTAATCTTTCGCTTACATAGGGTCGATCAATCACCGTTCACTTTTTTAAGCATTCAGTGATTTAATATAGACCCGGCATAACTGGCTGATCCTGATCTCTCTTTAATGCAATACCAGTTTTTAAAAGATGATATTGCATTTGCAGTCAAATCTGAGTGCTGTAGCACTCCACCTGTAGTCTAAACTGTATTAACAGCTTTGTATATTGTGGAACACGGTTTGTTATAGTTTAAAAAGTAAGAAAAAAGAATCTCTTTATAAATAAAACTGAGCACTGTAGTACTCGGTGTGGAGTATAAGGTGTAGCAACTGCTTGCTACAGTTTAAAAGAGAAAAAAAAATGTTTACTTTTTTTAACTCAAACCCTAGCATAGTAGTGCCCTATGCAGGCAGATTATAAACTGTAGTAACTGTTTGCTACATTGGTCTCCTTGTTTCATGAGTTGTTTTGCTGCTAAGGATAGACATGTGGCAGGGTTGGCTTTGACTACAGATCAGAAGAAGAAATTATTTTTTTAATAAACTGTGTGGAAGGAGGATTGGGGGCATGCAAGGCTGGAGCAGGCGGGAAGGGTGTGTGTCATGCTTCTGCCCACCTGGTGCCAGACCCTTCAGTTGAAGAGCTGAGGGGTGGGATGTGGGAAGTAGTTCATGGGACTGGTGCAGGGTGCTGACTGAGACAGCTATGCTTCTGAATCAGTCCATATCTGAAAATAAAGTCCCCTTGCTATGGAAGAAATGCTTTCATCATTCTACTGCACATGGGTGGTATCAATATAGAGCTCTCAAACTATAGGCTGATTGCCATTTTATCTCCACAATTAAAATTATTAGAAACATGCATTCATATGCAACTTTTCAACTAATCAATGACCATCTTCCACCTTCAACCCAGCACAGCTTCCATCCTTATCACAGCACAGCTCCTGCTTTGTTGAATTTTGCTAATT